>NC_079208.1:19794329-20094329 GCF_026745355.1 Beta vulgaris subsp. vulgaris
TATGTATCCCAACCCTTAGTGTCCAACTCTAGACGTGCACCAGTCTAAAGTCTATAACCTATCTCGTTTCACTTTACGTTGCATTCATTTTATACTTGTGTTGACACCAACCAAGCACATAACATCACAACTAAAATCACATAACATCACAAACTCCTTTTTATCTTAGAATTAACAAGTGTTCACAACTTATCATCAAGACTCCTTTAACTTCTTTTATTCTTTACTAACTTCCTGTTGAACCTAGCCAACAGTAAACTGTCCTTTATATAGGTATAACTCATACTTACCAAATAAGATCCACGGTTCTTATAAGATAAATAAATAATCTCAAGAATCTATGTAACACATGATTCAACTTACTTACATTAATTCACTCACGAATTAATACAAACTGAACTTATCTGCTTGCATCAAACTTCCATACAAACATCATACTCATACTATTCTTAGTTTACATGTAGCACACAGGCAAATAACATGTAAAACAATTCCAGTAAATCATATATAGAACAACAAGTCCTATACATGATACTAATAAATAAAACATCCCTAAGGCATGTTTCTAAACATAAGCACGTAGACTATGTACGTACCTTGTGTAAACGAACGGTAGGCCACTTTTACTCTCTAAAAGTCCCTACTATGAATTCTCCGCCTAGAAAATAAAATAACAAAGTAAATACTTGAACTAAAAAATTACAGCAACTTTAAAAACGTCCCAAACCCTTTTAAACGTCTTTAAAATCGTTTTTATTATTAAACTTTCTTATTTTTAATCCCTAGTATAGTACAACTATTCTAGTGATTAAAAATCATTAAAAACCTTAAAATACATACTTTCTGAATTCCAGCATTATAAAATTTATAAACTTCTGAAAATATATTTAATGCATAAAAAATCATATTCTCAATCAAAATCATATTTATACTTTAAATATAGTTTCTAGTGATTTAAAACCCTAAAAACTATATCTTTCATAATAAAAACTAAAATAATAAATCTGAAATTATTATTTTTACATATGAAACCGAAAATATATTTTCATATAAAATATAATTTAAATCATAAACATGCTAATAAAATAAAATAATAAAAATTAATACTTTAATGGAATCTTAGAGAAGAAGAAAAAAAACAACCCAACAAGGAGGAAGAGGGCGCCGGCAGCGTGACAGCAGCAAGGACGGCGGCAGCAAGTCTCGGCTTCAAGAAAATATTTGTGACGTTTCTTGTTCAACAAGAAACGTTACTTAGCGAAGAAGAAACATAATTGAGGAAAATATGAAATCACGCACAAGGAAGAGGAGAGAAAAATGTCGAGTGAGAGGAGGAGGAAAATATGAAGGGGAGAGAGAAAATAATGTGTGGTAAAATATTGGGTTTTAGGATATTTAATAAAGGCTAATCCTTTTGGGCTTAGGAAAAGAGATTAAATTTAAAAAATTTGATGACTAATAGATGGTCATTAGGACTTTAGTCATCAAATAACTCTTTCCCTTTTTATACTTTTGGGTTTCGATTCCATTAACTTCTTTTTCAAATACTTTTAATAATTAAACTTTATTAAAACATGCTTAAAAAATTTACAAATTTTATTAAGCTATGAAAATATTTTTAGTTGACTTTTAAAATAGTCAACCCTTTTTAAAAGTCAAATCATTTTCCAAACTCATTTGGATTTAAATATAACTACATAAATACTTTAATATATTTATGAAAACCCTTTAAAATTGTGGGGGATTACAGTCTACCCCCTTAAAAGAAGTTTCGTCCCGAAACTTAACACAAAACCCTCGTACTTTCAAAAGTTTGAACTAACATTTCGAAAACTTTTGAGAAAAGGTAGTGCCTCTCGTGCACTTTCCCATTTTTAAAACACTTGTGTTACTTATGAACACTTTTCTTATGCGGAGACTCTACTTCTTTTGCACTAACATGTGCAAATTGCCCAACATAGGCATACATATGCATGAAAATCTCATAAAAATAGACAAAAGCGCGAAATTTATCGCATTCTACCCCCTTAAAGAAAACGAGTTACGCCCTCGTAACTCACCTCAAGGAATAGGTCTGGATACTTTTTCTTCATATCCTCTTCGGCTTCCCACGTTGCCTCTTCTGACTCGTGGTTAGACCAAAGAACTTTGACAATATGAACATCCTTGTTACGCGTACTACGCACTTTCCTGTCGAGAATCTTGACAGGTCTTTCCTCATAGTGAGGCTACTATCTATCTGAACTCTTTCAGGCTCTAACACATGGCGCTCATCAGGGATATAGCGCTTCAAGTTGGGATATATGAAACACATCATGCATCTTTTCAAACTCCATTGGCAATGCCAATCTATAAGCTACTTTCCCAATGCGCTCCAAAATCTCATATGGGCCTACATATTTAGCACTCAGCTTGCCCTTTTTCCCAAATCTCATAACGCCTTTAGTGGGTGATACTTTCAGGAATACTTTATCACCTACAGCGAACTCATTGCATAACTCTTCTGCCTATCTTGCGCAGCTTGAATTCGAGCCTGAATCAATCTAACATTCTTGACGGTCTCCTCAATAAATTCAGTCCCCAAAACTATATTCTCACTATAGTCATTCCAGCAAATGGGACTTCTACACTTCCGTCCATATAACGCCTCAAAAGGTGCCATCTTTATACTCGCATGGTAACTATTGTTGTAAGAAAACTCAATCAAATCTAATTGGTCCTCCCAACTTCCTTGAAAATCTATAGCACAAGCTCGCAACATATCCTCCATAGTTTGGTTAGTCCTCTCAGTCTGACCATCGGTCGCAGGGTGAAAGGCGGTACTCATCTTTAATGTTGTCCCAAGGTTTGATTGGACCTTTTTCCAAAACTTAGATAGAAATCTAGAGTCACGATCGAGAAATGTCCTTTGGAACTCCATGCAATCTCACTACATGCTTGATATAGGTTGTAGCGAGTTGCTTCTTCTTCCATGTCTCCTTAATAGGTATGAAAACAGCGGACTTGGTCAGTCTATCCACAATAACCCAAATGGTATCATTTCCACTCCTCGACTTGGGTAAGGCAGTCACAAAGTCCATAGAAATCGAATCCCACTTCCATCCAGGAACCTCTAGATTAACTTTCCCCATGGGTCTCTTATGGTCTATCTTCACTTTCTGACAGGTTAGACACTTAGACACATACTCAGCTACTCTCGCTTCATGTTCGGCCACCAATAGATCACCTTAAGTCTTATACAGCTTGTCACCCCCAGGGTGCACAGAATATGGAGTTTTGCCCCTCTCCATAAGACGTCTCTTAAGGTCATTGCACTTCTGTGGTACACACCACCTCCCTTTAAACCTTAGACTCCCATCATCATGAATCTTGAAGTCTACTTCCTTACCTTGCTTCATTTTCTCTTTAATCTTGTCTAGATGCTCATCCCCGACTTGACCCTCAATAATCTCATCGAAAACTGACACTCCCAAAGAAAGATTACTAAGTCTAGCCTCACTTTCCCCAGGATTTAGAATTTCTAGGTTCAACCGTTGCATATCTCACACAACTCCTCAGGGACTATCAAAGCACTCAAGCTATGACTCGATTTTCGACTCAAGGCGTCAGCAACCACATTTGCTTTCCCCTCATGATACTGGATTCTAGATCATAATCCTTAATCAACTCTAGCCATCTTCTTTGCCTCATATTCAAGTCTTTTTGGGAAATATGTACTTCAACTCTTATGGTCTGTAAATATCTTGCAAGTTGCTCCATAAAGATAATGTCTCCAAATCTTCAATGCAAACACTATGGCAGCTAACTCTAGATCATGGGTAGGGTAATTAGCCTCATAAGGTTTCAATTGACGCGACGCATAAGCTATTACCTTACCATTCTGTTGCAACACACAACCCAAACCATTTTTCGAAGCATCACTATAGACCTCAAATCCCTCATTCCCATCAGGTAGGGTTAAGACAGGTGCAGTGGTTAAACGATCCTTCAAGATCTGAAAGCTTCCTCACACTTCTCATTCCACTCAAACTTGGACTCCTTTTTCATCAAATTAGTCATAGGTCTTGCTATCTTCGAGAAATCTCTCACAAATCTCCTATAATAGCCAGCTAAACCCAAGAAACTCCTAATGTCAGACACACTCTTTGGAGTTGGCCACTCACTCACAGCTTGAATCTTAGCAGGATCTACTGAGACTCCTTCCTTAGACACAAAATGACCCAAGAATGCTACTTTCTCCAAACGAAACTCACACTTAGAGAACTTGGCATATAGTTTCTCAAGGTTTCCAAGATAGTCCTCAAATGTTCATCATGCTCGGTTTCATTCCTCGAATATATCAAAATGTCATCAATGAAAACCACTACGAACTTATCCAAAAACTCATGAAAGATTCTATTCATCAAGTCCATAAATATAGCAGGAGCATTGGTTAACCCAAATGGCATTACAGTGAACTCGTAGTGACCATAACGCGTTCTAAAGGCAGTCTTAGGTACATCCTTATCGCTACCCTCAATTGATGATATCCTGAACGTAAGTCAATCTTCGAGAACACACTCGCTCCATTCATGGATCGAATAGGTCATCTATTCTAGGCAAAGGGTACTTGTTTTGATGGTAACATTATCAACTCCCTATAGCTATACATAATCTCATACTCCCATCCTTTTTCTTCACGAACAAAACAGGAGCTCCCCAAGGCGATGCACTAGGTCTGATATAACCCTTATCCAAAAGTTCTTGCAATTGCGTCTTTAACTCACTCATCTCAGGAGGTGCCATTCTATAAGGTGCCTTAGATATAGGTGCAGTTCCAGGAACTAAGTCTATGGTAAACTCAACAGCTCTTGCAGGCGGCATACCTGAAATTTCACTCGGAAATACGTCCATAAACTCATTCACTATTGGAACATCCTCAAGTTTAACTCAGCTTCTTTACTCACATCTTGCACGCTACAGAAAAACAGCTCACACCCCTTTCTCATCAACTTCTGCACTTGCATAGCAGAGATCACTCCAAAGTTTTTAGGTTTCCCAAATCGTCTATATGAGGTCAATTTTCCCGAAGGGTTTCTCAACACTACTTTTTGAACTTCACAATCGATCCTGGCCTTGTAATGACTCAACCAGTTCATCCCAAGAATCACATCTAAATCTCCTAAGTTAAACTCGATTAAATCGGATGGAAAGACACTCCCTCCTATCTTCAAAGGTAAGTTCTTGAACAACTTAGTACACTTAACGACTTCCCCAGTAGGAATACTAACAGACAAGTCAATTAACTCATACTCCTCTAATCCCAGACTCTTTAGAACAGAAGGCGAAATAAAAGAATAGGTCCCCCGAATCAAATAACGTTTTAACGAAAACTGAATCAATAGAGAAATTACCAGTTACCACATCCGCAGATCTCTCTGCTTCGCTATGACTCATCACGAACACTTTTCCCGCAGGTTTGTTCTGGGTAGGATTTTCATTAGCAGTAGGCCTACTATGGTTCCTTGGTTATTCTGACCTCCAGGCTTAGGACCCTGGTTCCCTATCTGATTGACCCTGTCTAGCCTGATTACCGTTTCCCTGAGTCTCAAACCTTTTCCGTGCTTAGCGAGCACTCATACTCTCTGTGGCCCTTCTTCTGACAATAATGTGCAGTCACTGCTCTCCCTTACCGTCTCTCCCAGGATGGTTTTTGTCACAGAACTTGCAATTGTGAACCCTCTCAGGTCTACCCTGACTACGGTTATCCTGGTTGTTCCTTCCTTGAAAGTTCCCATTTCCATTCCGGTTTTTCTTAAAGTTACCTTGGTTCCCCCCAGTACTAACCTCTTTCTCTTTTCACCAACTATTCCATCTTCTTATCCCTTCTTGATTGAACCATAAATATGTGAAGCTCTCCCATACACCACATCTAAGATGTAAAGGTCTCACCCCCTAATCCCAGCTGGATTTCATCAGTCAACCCTGTTCGAACCTCTGAGCCTTAAGCTCCTCAGTAGCTACCACCTCAGGTGCAAACCTAGACAGGGTTATAAACTTACTATAGTATTCAGAAATAGTCATACTACCCATTCTAAGGTTATGAACTCTTGAGCTTTCTGCTTTCTCATGAAGGCAGGGTAAAACTTTCCTCTCAGCACAATCACAAAGGCTTCCCAATTGAATCCCTCAGCAGCACTCAATCTAGCCCCATTTTCTCTCCACCACAAATCAGCCTCATCCTTTAGGTATAAAACAGCCTGTCCTACTCTCATATTAGCAGGGCAATTCACTACCTCAAATAATTTCTCAAATTCCCTAATCCAGTTCTAGGAAGGTAGGGTCAGCTTGTCCCTTAAATAAGTGGTGGTTTCACTTTGGACAGTCTTTCAAACATCTCTCCAGCAGTCTCTGGACGTTCGACCTTGTCCTGATTCAGTTTCTCCGCCAAAGGCGATAATAGCTAGTTCAGTGTTGTTAGCCATTCTACTTCGGGACCTGAAAGTAATATAACTCTACTCAGGTTCCAGAAAACTTACATAGTCATCTAAGCAAGACAATACTTGATTGATCATTAAAGATCGCATCAACATACAATTTCACTAAGTTTCAACATGGAATGTTCTCTAATATTCAATAGTTGTTCACGTAAGTAAATTCATATTCACATGAAATTGAGCAAGAAAATTGTAATCACATAATAAAAATAAAAAAAAATTTCCCATTACGTGCCCAAAATAAATTCTTACTCCTTGAATAAAATAAACTATATTTTTATTCTTCCATAGAAGGGAAAAAAATGTGAAATAAAATAACACACTAGTATATATATATATATATATATATATATATATATATATATATATATATAATATTATATATATATAATATATATATATATATATATATATATATATTTCTAAAATGCTAATCCTATAAAACACTTTTGTCTTGTTGGCACATACCCAACATTATTCTTATAACTAAAACCTTATATATGTCTATATGTATCAAAAAAAAAAATCTATATGTATATAACCTATGGCACTACACTGCCATCCTTATCCTTATCTTCCTTATATTGCTGAGGTATGAAGTCTTCATCGCTGGCTTCATCCTCTTCTTCAGTCTCATAGTAATCAACAAACTTTCTCTTGATCTTAGACTGTCTAGTAGGTATGGTGTCCAAGTCCTCTTCAGGTTCAGATTCAATCCTCATACATGCATCATATATGTCTTCCCTAGTAGTACCTCTAGCACGATCCATCTCTATGATGACTTCATCATCCCTAGCATATTCTCTTCTCAAAATACAGCGCATTATCCAATGCAGTTCTTCATACTCCCTATGATCAATGGGTGGATGACGGTTGTCGTCTTCATCGTCAGTCAGAACGATGAGGTTAAAATAGTTTCCTAAATTTGCAGCCATAATCGTAGAGCTACATCACAATAAACCAAAAGGTTAAGCACTCTTCCTAACGTGTTCCCACCAATAATCAAAGGGTAAACAAAAACAAAGGTAGGTAAAATATAACACCTTAGCAGGCAAGAAGGATATAACAGTTAGCAGGGAAGAAAAACATTCATGCATCATTAGCAGGGAAGAAAAATAAATAATGCACTTATTTGCAGGGAAGAAAATAATGATGATGCCGAACTAACTTTTCAATGCAGGCATATAATATTTCTATCCTATATGCCCTTCTTATACTACCCATTCTCACAATGCCATTCTATAAACCTCAAAGGCATGAAAATAATGCAGACACTTTTTACAAATAACATTACTTTTGTGCCTAAAATAATTTTTCGAAAAAAAAATTTGGACTACAAGGATACTCGAAAAAAAATTTCACTCGAATTTTTTTTTTTCCGGACTCAGCACATTTTTCGAGAATTTTTTTTTTTCGGACACCTCAAACTTTCGAAAAAAAACACAATTTTCGAACCCCAATTTTCGAAAAAAAGTTTCGGTTCTTAAAAAAATTTTGATCGTCAAAATATTTTGTGTCTAATTTTTCGAAATGACAACGTAGGAGCAATACTAAGGTTTCCTTCAAATAGCCAATAAGCTAGGTAACTTTAAAAAAAAACTAAAGTCACTTAATAAGCTAGTTAGTTAGGCGCCTATAAGTCTTAAACTAACCTAAAGCTCCAAGATACCACTTTGTAATACCCCGATAATTCTCTCTTTCTAGAAAATACTTTTATAACAAATCTAGAGAATTACCCAGGCATTATCGCTCGTGTGATAACGTTTCGGCTTACTCAGAATTTTGCAGCGGAGAAAACTTATAAAACAAATCAACTTTATTAAACTTATGAAATAAGAACCAAACAATGTTTGAACTGAAACACACCAACTTAAAACTAAGTCTGAAAATATAAATCCTAGAAACAACTTAAATACTACTAATGTCACAAAAGCCTCTCCATTCCAGATTCCCCAATGGTATGCATCTTTGAACCTGTAATGTCAATGCTTTCTTGACTCTGCTCCCCCGAAGGATCACCACAGGATCAATAGGCAAAGCCATGATCACAAACACAGACAAGCACGTAATCAGCAAAGCTGAGTACTACATATCAGGTATACATAACCCTAAACTGATACTACACAATATACTTGCTAAAATAAATAATAATAACATATAACAAATGTAGATGACTCTTACTGAACTAGACTCTAAACTTTTTTTCTTCTTTAAATGGAATAGTTATGGGACGAGTTGTCTATACTGAATTAGGAGATATGGGAGCTACCACATATTCCAATTGACCTGCGATATCGAGGAACCTTTGAGCTAAAGAGGAAAGGTGATCAATCCAATCCTAGGAAAATACATATCACTGCGGACTATGTATCCCAACCCTTAGTGTCCAACTCTAGACGTGCACCAGTCTAAAGTCTATAACCTATCTCGTTTCACTTTACGTTGCATTCATTTTATACTTGTGTTGACACCAACCAAGCACATACACTCACAACTAACAACCACATAAACATCACAAAACTCCTTTTTAATCTTAGAATCAACAAGTGTTCACAACTTATCATTCAAGACTCCTTTAACTTCTTTTTATTCTTTACTAACTTGCCTGTTGAACCTAGCCAACAGTAAACTGTATTTATATAGTATAACTCATACTTACCAAATAAGATCCACGGTTCTTATAAGATAAATAAATAATCTCAAAGAATCTATGTAACACATGATTCCATCTTACTTACATTAATTCACTCACGAATTAATACAGAACCAAACTTATCTGCTTGCATCAAACTTCCATACAAACAGTCATACTCATACTTATTCTTAGTTTACATGTAGCACACAGGCAAAATATCATGTAAAACAATTCCAGTAATCATACATACGAACAACATAGTCCTATACATGATACTAATAAAAAAACATCCCTAAGCATGTTTCTAAATCATAAGCACGTAGACTATGTACGTACCTTGTGTAAACGAAACGGTAGGCCACTTTTACTCTCTAAAAGTCCCTACTATGAATTCTCCGCCTAGAAAATAAATAACAAAGTAAATACTTTGAACTAAAAATTTACAGCAACTTTGAAAACGTCCCAAACCCTTTTAAACGTCTTTAAAATCGTTTTTATGTATTAAACTTTCATTATTTTTAATCTCTAGTATAGTACAACTATTGTTAGTGATTAAAAATCATTAAAAACCTTTAAAATACATACTTTTTGAAATTACAGCATTTATAAAAATTTATAAACCTTCTGAAAGTATATTTAATGCATAGGAAATATCATATTCTCATCAAAACTCATATTTATGCTTTAAATATATAGTTTCTAGTGATTTAAAACCCTAAAAACTATATCTTTCATAATAAAAACTGAAAATAATAAATCTGAAATTATTATTTTTACACCTATGAAAACCGAAAATATATTGTTCATATAAATCATAATTTAAATCATAAACATGCTAATAACAATAAAATAATGTAAAAATTAATACTTTAATGGAATCTTAGAGAAGAAGAAAAGAAAACAACCACAACAAGGAGTACAAGAGGGCGCCGGCAGCAGTGACAACAAGAAAGGACCGGCGGGAGCAAGGTTTCGACTTCAAGAAAATATTTGTGACGTTTCTTGTTCAACAAGAAACGTTACTTAGCGAAGAAGAAACAAGCTTTGGGAGGAAAATATGGAAATCACGCACAAGGAAGAGGAGAGAGAAAAATGTCGAGTGAGAGGAGGAGGAAAATATGAATGGCGTGATGTATATAAAATAATTGTGTGGGATAAAATAATTGGGTTTTAGGATATTTACATAAAGGCTAATCCTTTTAGGTTTAGGAAAAGAGATAAGATTTAAAAGATTTGATGACTAATAAGATGATCAACTTAGGACTTTAATCATCAATAGGACTCTTTTCTTTTTTCCTTTTAGGAGTTTCGATTCCATTAAACTTCTTTTTAAATAAATACTTTTAATACTTAAAGTTTTATTAAGACATGCTTAATTAAAACATTTTCAATTTTATTAAGCTATGAAAATATTTTTAGTTGACTTTTAAAAATAGTCAACCCTTTTTAAAAGTCAAATCATTTTCCATACTCATTTGGATTTAAATATAACTACATAAATACTTTAATATATTTATGAAAACCCTTTAAAATTGTGGGGGATTACAATAGGTTTGGTAATTCAAAAAGCATGTTTGATAGTTCCCTAAAATCATATGATCTGGGATTAATCTAGGATTTTTAGTACAAGTAGGGACAACAGAGGCCCAATACTCAATTCCATAGGGCTTGGTGAGGTATTAGGCTTAATGAGCCCAGTGACATGATTATCCAATCCCCATAGGATTATTTTGATGAGTAATGGGAATGAATTATGATTGGATAGGTTTGGTAATCCACATAACATGTTTGATGATTACCTAAAAGCATAAGGCTAATGTTAATTTGGGCTTTTTAGTACAAGAAGGGACATTGAGGGCACAAAACTCAAGTCCATGGGGTTTCGTGAGGTATGGGCCTAATGGACCCAATGGCATGATTGTCCCATCTCCATAGGATGGCTTTGATGAGTAATGGGAATGGATAATGATTGGATAGATTTGATAATGCCCAAGACATGTTTGGTAATTACATAAAATCATATGATGTGAGGTTAATTTGGGCTTTTTAGTACAAGGAGAGACAATTGGGACCCAAAACTTATGTTCATGGGGTTTGGTGAAATAGATTGGGCCTAATGATCTAGTGGCATGATTGTCCCATCCCCATAGGTTGGCTTTGATTAGTAATGAGAATGGATTCTGCTTGGATAGGTTTGATAATCCCCATACCACGTTTGATAATTACTTAACTTAATTGTACAACCCAGTGGGGTCCTAAAACTCAAGTCAATGGGGTTTGGGGAGATATTGAGTGGAATGGACCTAGTGACATGATTGTCTAATCCCCATATGATGGCTTTGATTAGTAATGAGAATGAATTGTGATTGGATAAGTTTGGTAATGCCTAAAGCATGTTTGATAATTGCCTAAATGCATAAGATTTGGGTTAATTAGGGCTTTTTAGTACAAGGAGGGACAGCGGGGGACCCAAAATTGAAGTCCATGGGGGTTTGGTAAGGTGTTGGGCTTAATAGACCCAATGGCGTAATTGTCCAACCCCATAAGATCGCTTTGATGAGTAAAGGGAGTGGATTGTGATTGGATAGGTGTGGTAATCCCCAAAACATGTTTGGTAATTACCTAAAATCCTAGGACCTGGGGTTAATTTGGGATTTTTGGTATAAGAAGGGACAATGGGGGCCCAAAACTCAATTCAATGGGGATTTTGCTAGGTATTGGGCCTCATGGACCATGTGACATGATTGTCCAATCACCGTAGGATTGCTTTGATGAGTAAAGATCAAGGATTGTGATTGGATAGATTTAATACGTAACGCCCAAAGCATGTGTGGTAATTACCTATAATATATTATTTGAGGTTAATTTGATATTTTTAGTACAACGAGGGACAATGGGGGGACCAAAACTCAAGTCAATGGGAATTTTGTTATGTATTGGGCCTAATGGACCATGTGACATGATTGTCAAATCCCCATATGATTGCTTTGATGAGTATAGATAAAGGATTGTGATGGGATAGATTTGTAATGCCCAAAGCATGTGTGGTAATTACCTAAATTCATATAATTTGCGATTGATTTGGGGTTTTTCGTACGACGAGGGACAATGGGGTCCAAAACTCAGGTCCATGGGGGTTTGGTGAGGTATTGCGCCTAATGGATCCAGTAGCATGATTGTCCAATCCCCATAAATTTCTTTGATGATTAATGATAAAGGATTGTGATTGAGAGAACATCCTCCACTTAGAAGGTTTGGTAATTTCAGAACATGTTTGGTAGTTATCTTAAAGCATATAAATCGGGTCAATATGGGCTTTTTAGTACAAGAATAGACAATAAGGTTCCAAAATTCAAGTCCATGGGGTTTAGTGAGGTATTGGGCCTAATGAACCCATTGACATGATTGTCCAATCCCCATAGGATGGCTATGATGAGTGATGAGAACGGATTGTGATTGGATAGTTTCAATATTGCCCAAAGTATGTTTGGTAATTACCTAATAATATATGATTTGGGTTTAATTTGGAATTTTTTGTACAAGGAAAGACAATGGGGGCCTAAAACTCAAGTCACTAGGGTCCCAAAACTCAAGTCAATGGGGTTTGGGGAGGTATTAGGTGGAATAAACCTACTGGCATGATTGTCTAATCTCCATGTGATGGCTTTGATTCGTAATTAGAATGGATTGTGATTAGATAAGTTTGGTAATGCCCAAAGCATGTTTGGTAATTGTCGAAAAGCATATTATTTGGTGTTAATTTGGGGTTTTTAGTACAAGGAGGGACAATGGGGGACTCGAAACACAAGTCCATGGTGGTTTGGTAAGGTGTTGGCTTCAGAGACCTAATGGCGTAATTGTCTAATCCCATAAGATGACTTTGATGAGTAAAGGGAGTGGATTGTGATTGGACAGGTGTGACAATCCCCAAAACATGTTTGGTAATTATCTAAAACCCTATGATATGGGGTTAATTTGGGACCCAAAACTCAATTCAATGGGGATTTTGTTATGTATTGGGCCTAATGGAACATGTGACATGATTGTCCAATCCCCGTAGGATTGCATTGATGAGTAAAGATAAAGGGTTGTGATTGGATAGATTTGGTAATGCCCAAAGCATGTGGTAATTACCTATTATCATATAATTTGGGGTTAATTTGATATTTTTATTAATGGACCATGTGACATGATTGTCCAATCCCCATAGGGTTGCTTTGATGAGTAAAGAAAAAGGATTGTAATTGGATAGATTATTTGGTAATGCCCAAAGCATGTGTGGTAATTACTTAAAATCATATAATTTGGGATTGGTTTGCGATTTTTAGTACAACGAGTGACAATGGGGGCTCAAAACTCAGGTCCATGGGGTTTGGTGAGGTATTGGACAATTTAATGGATCAAGTAGCCTGATTGTCCAATCCCTATAGGATTGCTTGATGATTAATGATAAAGGATTGTGATTGAGAGAACATCCACCACTTAGAGGGTTTGATAATTCCATAACATGTTTGGTATACCTTAAATCATATGGTTCGGTTTAATATGGGCTTTTTAGTACAAGAATGAATAATAAGGTTCCAAAATACAAGTCCATGGAGTTGGTGAAATATTGGGCCTATTGAACCCAGTGGCATGATTATCCAATCCCCCTAGGATTGATATGATGAGTAATGAGAATGGACGGTGATTGGAGAGTTTCAGTAATGCCCAAAGTATGTTTGTTAATTACCTAATAGTATATGATTTGTGTTTAATTTTGGATTTTTAGTACAAGGAGGGACAATGGGGGCACAAAACTCAAGTCGTGGGGTCCTAAAACTAAAGTCAATGGGGTTTGGGGAGGTATTGGGTGGGATGGGCCTAGTGGCATGATTGCCTAATCCCCATATGATGGCTTTGATTAGTAATGGGAATGGATTGTGATTGGATAAGTTTGATAATTCCCAAAGCATGTTTGGTAATTGCCAGAAAGCATATGATTTGGGGTTAATTTGGGCTTTTTAGTACAAGGAGGGACAGTTGGGGACCCAAAACTCAAGTCCATGGGAGTTTGGTAAGGTATTGGGCTTAATAGACCCAATGGCGTAATTGTTCAACCCCATAAGATGGCTTTGATGAGTAAAGGGAGTGGATTGTGATTGGATAGGTGTGGTAATCCCCAAAACATGTTTGGTAATTACCTAAAATCCTATGATCTGGGGTTAATTTGGGATTTTTAGTATATGGAGGGACAAAGTGGATCCCAAATTCAATTTAATGGGGATTTTGTTAGGTATTGGGCCTAATGGACCATGTGACATGATTGTTCAATTCTCGTTGGATTGCTTTGATGAGTAAAGATAAAGGATGGTGATTGGATAGATTTGCTAATGCGCAAAACATGTGTGGTAATTACCTACAATCATATAATTTGGGGTTAATTTGAAATTTTTAGTACAACGAGGGACAATGGGCGCCCAAAACTCAAGTCAATGGGATTTTTGTTAGGTATTAGGCCTAATGGACCATGTGACATGATTGTCCAATCCCCATAGGAATGCTTTGATGAGTAAAAATAAAGGATTGTGATTGGATACATTTGGTAATGCCCAAAGCATGTATAGTAATTATCTAAAATCATATAATTTGGGAATGAGTTGGGATTTTTAGTACAACGAGGGACAATGGGGGCCTAATATACAGGTCCATGTGGTTTCATGAGGTATTGGGCCTAATGGACCCAGTAGCATTATAATCCAATCCCCATAGGATTGCTTTGATGATTAATTATGAAGGATTGTGATTGGTACAACATCCTTCACTTAGTGGGTCTGGTAATTCCAAAACATGTTTGGTAGTTACCTTAAAGCATATGATTCGGGTTAAATTGGGCTTTTTAGTACAAGAATGGACAATAAGGTTCCAAAATTCAAGTCCATGGGGTTTGGTGAGGTATTGGGCCTAATATATCCAGTGGCATGATTGTCCAATCCCCATAGGATGGCTATGATGAGAAATGAGAAAAGATTGTGATCGGATAGTTTAGTAATGCCCAAAGTATGATTGGTAATTACCTAATAGTATATGATTTGGGTTTAATTTGAGATTTTTAGTACAAGGAGGGACAACGAGGGCACAAAACTTAAGTAAGTGGGGGTCCCAAAACTCAAGTCAATGGGGTTTGGGGAGGTATTGAGTCGAATGGATCCAGTTGCATGATTGTCTAATCCCCAATATGATGGCTTTGATTAGTAATGGGAATGGACTATGATTGGATAGGTTTGGAAATGCCCAAAGCATGTTTGGTAATTGCCGAAAAACATATGATTTGGGGTTAATTTGGGCTTTTTAGTACAAGGAAGGACAGTGGGGGACCTAAAACTCAAGTCCATGGGGGTTTAGTAAGGTGTTGGGCTTAATAGACCTAATTGTCCAACCCCATAAGATGGCTTTGATGAGTAAAGGGAGTGGATTGTGATTGGATAGTTGTGGCAATCCCCAAAACATGTTTGGTAATTACCTAAAATCCTATGATCTGGGATTAATTTGGGATTTTTAGTATAAGGAGGGACAATGGGGGCCCAAAACTCAATTCAATGGAGATTTTGTTAGGTATTGGGACTAATGGACCATGTGACATGATTGTCCAATCCCTGTTGGATTGCTTTCATGAGTTAAGATAAAGGATTGTGATTGGATACATTTGGTAATGCCCAAAGCATGTGTGGTAATTACCTACAATCATACATTTGGTAATGCCCAAAGCATGTGTGGTAATTACCTACAATCATATAATCTTGGGTTAATTTGAGATTTTTATTACAACGAGGGACAATGGGGGCCCAAAACTCAAGTCTATGGGATTTTTGTTAGGTATTGGGCCTAATGGACCATATGACATGATTGTCTAATTCCCATAGGATTGTTTTGATGAGTAAAGATAAAGGGTTGTGATTGGATAGATTTGGTAATGCAAAAGAATGTGTGGTAATTACCTAAAATCATATAATTTGGGATTAATTTGGGATTTTTAGTACAACGACGGACAATGGGGGCCCAAAACTGAGGTCCTTGTGGTTTGGTGAGGTATTGGGCGTAATGGACCCATTAACATTATTGTCCGGGAAGGCAAAAGTGGGAAGGAAATCAAGGTCTGAGGCCCCATGGGGGATCCTCACTTTTGCACTTGGCACTTAGGCACGATGGCAAGAGGCTAGAGGCTACATGCTACATGGATAGTTATACATGGGAAATCCTATCACTTGGTTCAATATAGGTGGGATCTCAACCACACCAAAGATGAGAAAGAAGGAGTAGGCATTTTATCAAAGTATGACATGTGAAATCGACCCAAAACGCCCCATATAGTGCTTGGATGGATAGTTGTACATGGGAAATCCTATCACTTGATTCAATATAGATGGGATGTCAACCACACCAAAGATGAGAAAGACAGAGTAGGTACATTCGCAAGTTATGTCACTTGAAATCGACCCAAAATGCCCCATATAGTGCTTGGATGGATAGTTGTACATGGGGAATCCTATCACTTAGTTCAATATAGGTGGGATCTCAACCACACTAAAGATGAGAAAGAAAGAGTAGGTATATGTTGTAAATGTGGAGCAAGGCCACCTCCTTAGGCTCAGCCATCATTTCAAAGGTTTTTAGAGTCCAGCCATTGGAGGTCTCGACAACGTCGACCAGGGCCTCTTTGGCATCAGTAAACGATTGGGTTTCCTTCTTCTTCAGACGAACATTATCCTAGTTCAGCTTGAGGTTTTCTTTCTAGAGCTCGGTAGTAGTCAAAAGAGTTGTGTTCCTCCCCCTTGAGATTATCAGACATGGTGTCCATGGCTAGCTTCCACTTAGTCTTTTCTTTGAGTAGCTCACTGATCTTAGTGAGGCATTGCTGGTTGCTGGACTCCATGGTGGCCAGACGAATTTCCCAAGCATCCAGCGATTGACAATGAAGGGTTTGCAGATCTCACAATCTTGCATGGTCTTGTCCTCGACATTAGTAGCTTGGTGGACGAGGTGCTTAGTTTACTTTCTCTACCCCTTCGCCCAATCTTCAGTAATCATGCTGCGTACAAAAAGCTACATGGACAAAAGGTAAAAAAATATTAAGTGAACGATGTAAAAAATGATGAAAACAATACAATTACAAAATTAACACAACAAAGCTAAAGGGATTTCGGCAATAAGTTAGGACATGTATCCTACATGCCTAAATGTAGCCCCCTTAAATCCTTGATGTAAGGGTCATGGTAGCATTTGAAGAGCTCCTGCTAGAGCTTCTCCCTTTCATCCCTCGACATCTTAGCGAAGGCTTAAGAGGACTGATCATCTGAATCCGGAATCAGAGCAGCAAGCTTTACGGAGGGTCCTTTGGCCTGATCTGAAAAGGTGGAAAGGACAATTCTCTTGACGGGAAAAAAGATCTTTCCTTGTCAGATGCGTCCGACTGAATCTCCGTGATGCCAGCCATTTCAGGCTTGTTCTTGTCTAAACAGCCGCGTCCGGCTGATTTACATGAGGAGGGTGGAGATGTACCCCGGCTCTCCCAAAAGAGGAGCGATGGTGGATGAGTCATCATCCACCTTTAGAGACTTACCCATAAAGGGTGGACAAGACTCGCCCCCATCCTCTGACTGACAGGGGTAGCTTTTTGAACGGATGAGCTCGTCCGCTCCCTCTTCTTCTTGGTGTTAAAGTGGATTTTGTGGGTGGGGGAGGAACCTTGGCTGTAGATGGCATCTTCTTGGACGAAGCTGGACGTTGAGGCATTCTTCGGCAAAAAGGAAAAATAATTACAAAGTTAGATCAAAATCCGTCCAAATATGACGTCAACAAAATGACACATATAAATGTTTTTGATGCACTCTTCTTGCTAATGGAAGCTAACTGGAATGGTTGTTATCTTCAAACGAAGAATCATACGTCAAATCAAAAGATCATCCAGAATTTATATCTTGACCATTTTTATGACATATTGGACGATCCCCATTCACAGAAGGAGGCCGGCTAAGTCTAGCCGTGTTCCTCGTGGGATAAATCCTCGTCCAAAATATGATCAACCTTGATACTAGATTATGGACGAAGATCATCCGATGCACGAAGCCGGCAGGTTCTAGCCGCCTGCCCTCTACGAAGGGTCCTCGTCCAAGAACTGTTGTAGTCAAGGACCCTCTGCCAAATTTGGACCTTTTCCTTCGACGAAGGATCCACATCTACAAATGAAATAGACAATTGACATACCTAGAAGGACGGCCAAGACTAGCAACATTACTTCTAGGATAGACCCTCGTCCAAACTTGTTAAGACGAACTTCAAATATTTAGGCCATCCCAATAAAATTACCAAAGTATCTCCCGTCTTTTCGGTCCCCCTCCTGGAATATTCTTTTTAGAGGTTTTCTCTTAACTTTGACATATATATGTCACCCGTCCAAGATTTTTTAAGAAGTGCTCTAGTTGCTTCTTCAAAAGAAAAGATGGATAGTAAACCAATACTGTGGATCGTGCATTTTACTTAGAGTTTTAGTGAATTGCCTTTATCTTCAGCCAACCGCAAACCAGCGGCAACCAAGAAGTTGTTCTCAACGTCGTACTGTTTGGTTTGATGTATTCAGCTATTTTGAAGTATTCCACCTCGCCATCAAACCTATCCTCCAATTCTAGTATAAGTGTTGCTCGTCCGGTGTTCATCGATGCCCGGCTATGGTAGCGGTATCCCCGACTATGTCCTTCTTGGGATCCCAGACGAAGATGAAGTCTGCCTTCCATTCGTGCATCTTTGAGGGTTTATCCCAAGCAGTGATAAACCCAGCACGATTGCAGATGCTAAACCAAGCCCCATCCATGGTCATGGGAGCCTTGTATACATAGTGTATATGGGTGAAGGTTGGTAAAGAAAGAGTTAGGTCGCGCAACTCGCAGATGGCTATGAAAGTTAGGATGTTGTGGCAGGCATTCGGCACCAGTTGGTTATGGTCGATGTTGTAATGCCTTAACACAATCTCGACGAAGTCGTGAAGGGGAAATCTCAGTCCGACGTCCAAGGCTAATTTATAAACAACAAATTGACCCCAAGGAGCGCTTAGGATGGTGGCCTTCTCGTCAGGGATTACAAAAGAATAGCCGGACATGGGCATAGTAAGGGACAAATGGCTGGGGTCTTGGCCAAATATTCTAACCATTTACGGTAAACGATTATGAAGCCAAGGTCAGAATGGGGACCTAGACGTCTCCTAATTTCAGACGAGTTGGTAGAAGGCTCGTCAGATTCCTCAAGGGACCTAAACTCACCCTCATTATTATCGTTGTTTACATCTTCCATCTCTATATCTCTTCCAGATGGGCTAGCCTATAAATTTATTTGTTTAAAATTCTCTTCTCTAATATTACCGGGAGAAGAGGGCCCTACCACTTGTTGAGCACTTAGGGTTTTCCATCCACTTATGTTCCACCCTAGTTTTGATGATAAGAAAGAAATAAAGATACAAACTAAATTATGCATTGACAACTTGTTAAGTGAATGGATTTTTCAAGGTGTCAATGAAAATAGTAAAGAGAATGCTAAGTCGGAACAAAAAATCAAGTTTGGATTTTGAAGACTAAGTGAAGATGCTCAAAGATTTGATACTTGAGAAGCGTTGGCAAGATGACCAAAGCAAGGCTGTTTGTTTCTAGTTCCAATGTAAGGGAACGAGTAAGAAATGGTAAGGAACTGTGGCAATTTAAAATGAGAATAAGTGTTTGTTCCTTAGTAAGGAATAGACAAAGTGGCATAGTTATATTGAGTTAAAGGAACTAACTGTTAAAAGGAACTAGACATAGGTTGAAGCAGTACAACGGTTAATTAATGACGTTTGAGTGATTAAAGCCTTAATTAAAGGTAATCGTTTTCATTTAGTAAAAATTTGATTTTTAGGAAAATCTTTTTTAGGAAAAGATTTTAATTCTATTAGATTATAAAAATCCTTTTCGGTTTTAAGGATAATATTTTTGAGGATAATATTCTGATAAAAGGGGTTATATTTGGTTTTATTATTTAATTTTTTTTAATTAAATTATATTATGATTTACTTCTTAAGTGGTTGCTAAAACTAAGGAAGCATTATTAATCCTAACACACGGTCAACAACGATCATGGAGATCATGGGTGTCGAAAGGAACGTGTTCCTCTAGTTGCTGAACATAATGGGAAAATGTTTTCATCACCAACACATATTTTAAGCCCACGTTATAAGTAATCACTGCTATAAATACTTTTGTTTAATTAAGTTCCAATTTATTTTTGACCAAGTGATTTAGTGAGTTTAACTAAGTAAAGCGCCAGTGCCTTCATTTCTCATAAAAGTCATTTGTTCTTTGCCTTCTTACTCTAATTCCACTAAATTTATCGATGATTGTATTTTGGTTTTGGGGTAAGGGGATTTTGAGTGAAGTCATGTAATAGAGAAAGCTTTGAGTGAAGCAAGTTGTAGTGAGAAAAATTTCAAGTGAAGTTGGGAGGAACAGTTGTTAAGGGAACAATTGTTCAAGAACTTAAGTTTAGGAACTCAAGGTGTGGCTCGTGAGTAGAATTAAGTTGTAAAAAGGTTGTTTGGTCTAATTAGTGGAAGTGTTGTGGTAGGGAGGATCTCTTAACTGGGGATGTCGTTAAGGCCCAAGGATCCACTAACAAGTAGCAAGGGCAAGCAAGGGATCGAACCCAAGGGAGAACCTGTAGTGAACACAAATTTTGGACTATTAGAGGATGAGTCTCGGTTACAACTAGGAGTGAGGGTTGTATTAAACTAGGTCATACAATTAAGTTATAATGAGAATACAATATGATAAAAATAGGTCTTGGGGATGAGGCTCTAATCTAAGTTCATATGAGATAGTCAATGGAGAACTAGTTAATTGAGGTATGGGTGTGATAAGGTGAACTATATGCTATAACTAGTCACCTTCTCAAGCAAACTAGTACTATGTTAGACTAAGCAACTCCTACTCTCGTGGTAATTACTCAATTCAACATGCTTAAGTACATCAAGTTCAAAAAATCTTGACTCAAAGACCTAATCTCTTAGTGAATTCAAGACAAGCGAGTCTATTGAGCTACACATCCTAAATTCACCTCTCAATTACAACTAGGATAGCTTAGAAGAGTTTCAATGGTGATCAAGCAAAGAGATCCACAATCAAATTACACTAGAACTCAATTTTCACATTCACAATCCCATTAATATACTCCAATCAACTATTCATAGTCATAAAGAGAGGTTTTCACCCCCAAGCCCTAAAAATGAGACTACTCACTTCATGATGAACAACATAGCACACATAGAAATAGAAATTACCAACATTCAAGTAGAAATCGAGTAGAGAAATTGGATAAACTAAAGAAACTCAAAACATGCAACTATTTCGATTGAAATCAAGTGCAAAAAGTACAAACTTACTGATTACAAGAAATAACTGTCGAGTTTAAACCTTAAAATCCGCTACAAGTGCATAAATTAATTGAGATCCTCAAGAGTTTGAAGTTGTCACCCCTCTCTCTCTTGTTTCTCTCCTTTTAAAGCTAAAAACTAAAAACAAGAAAGTAGAATGAATCCCCTCTTTACATTCTCCCCCCTTTTGCTTTTATATGGCACTCAAAATAAAATATTAAATCGTGGCGGAGAAAGCAAAGTGTCGGCCAAAACACAGGGAGTGCCCTATCTCCTTCATGAAGCGCTCGCTCTGGGGGATCTTAGGGAGCGTTCGCTCCATCATGCAACGCTCGCTCCTGGAAACCTATAGCCCATCCAAAACATCTACCCAATTTGAGCTGGAGCTCCAGTGAGGAGTGGTAGCTCCGAGCTTGAAGCAGCAAAATCAGCTCCAGCATGGTGAGGGCACCTCAACCAAAGCCATGAGCCACCTCGGAAACCTGCAAAGCAACATAAAAAAACACCAAAACGCAATGACAAACTACTCTAGGACACCAAAAAGACTCAAAGACACAAAATTACGAAAAAAGAACTAAAAGTAACGAAAAAGACTCGACCAAAGCTTAAAAGGAGCCTAAAAGACGACCTTGAATGAGCACAAAAGCTCATTCATCAACTCTCCCAAGCTTGAGGTTTGCTTACCTCAAGCAAACATGAGGAAAGAGGACACGAAACTAAAAAAATGCATGAGAAACATTCCCAATCTAGCTCATAGCTCAATCCTAAGCCCCATCGAACGCGAGAACACTCATGATTGAAAAATGGGGTAATAGTGTAATAGATGGGGAAGAGAGGAGCGTGGAAACCAAGTCGAGACCTATCAAACCGCTCACCATGAGTGTTTAGGGGTTTAGGGGTTTAGGGTTTTAGGGGTTTAGGGGTTTAGGATAGAACCACAACTCAAAAACCGCGGGGCGGGAGCTAAACACCAACAAACTAGCAAAATTATTCTATTTACAAAAAGGAGTTTATTCTCTTCTTGAACTTCCTGCCCCACCTCTTCCAATGCACATAAAGATTCTCCTGATTATGACTAGGAATGTGAAGCCAGTTCATCACTCCCTGACAAACCTATATACTGAATTTGCACTTAAAATGTAAGTGGCAGCAGGAATCCAGGACTTGATCACACATCAAACACTCTGTATTCTGACAGATACCAGCCATCTTGAGCCTCTCCCTTGTCCTTAGTCTATCCAAAGCTGCAAGCCATGAAATGAATGCATGTTTTGGTGTGTTGACAGGGATCCAGACCCAGTGGTGCCAGCTAACACTCTCTTGTGTCCCACTGAGCCATTTATAACCTTCCTTGATTGAATAGGCCTTGCTACCATCAAGCCATTGGTTATTGTGATAAGCTTCTTTAAACAAATCTCTTACTCTACATATAAGCTTCCAAGTCCAGCTTACATTCCCTCTTGGCTGGTATTCCCACCAGTTTGCATCCCTAATATAGATGCTATGGATCCATTTAATCCAGAGAGAATCATCCTTTTGAGCAATCTGCCATGTATACTTACCTATATCAGCATTGTTCCACACCACACAATTTCTCACTCCCAAACCACCTTTGCTCTTAGGCTTACCAACCCAGTCCCAGGAAACAAGTGGAGGTTTATGTATATGAGAATTCCCCTCCCATAGAAATGCTCTTACAATATGTATAATCTTCAACAACACACCTTTAGGTAACATAAAGATCTGTGACCAATATGTATGAATACTCAACAATACAGAGTTAATCAGAACATTTCTGGCACCATAATAAAGATTTCGAGAAGTCCAACACAAAACTCTTCTCATAATTCTATCAACTAGAACATCACAATTTGCTATAGTGAGTCTCTTTGAGGTAATAGGCACTCCCAAATATCTAAAAGGAAACTGACCTTTTGTAAACCCAGAGACTTGAATTATCCTTTGCTGAATCTCCTCAGTCACATTCCCAAAATAAATTGCACTTTTATCCTTGTTTGCCTGTAACCCTGAAGCTCTGTAGAATGTTTTCAAAGCTCTAATTAACAACATCATAGATCTGAGTTCACCCTTGTAAAACATCATGAGATCATCAGCAAATACAAGGTGAGTGATCTTAAGGCCAGATCTATAATGAAATCCAAAATCCTCCCTTCTACTCATTTTCCTTAGGATCCTTGTGAAGTACTCCATCACTAATACAAATAACAAAGGAGAGACATGATCACCCTGTCTTAACCCTTTTTTCCCTTTAAAGAAACCAAACATCCCACCATTCAGGCTAATAGAGAATGAAGGAGAAGACACACAAGTCATAATCCACTCATAGAACTTAATTGGAAATTTAAGCTTCTTAAGTAGGGATTCTAAGAACTTCCAACTTACTGAGTCCTAGGCTTTCCTTAGATCTACTTTTAAGGTACACCTAGCAGACTGACTCTTTCTTTTATATTGATTCAATATATCCTGACAAATCAATATATTATGCATTATACACCTCTGCTCTACAAACACACTTTGAGCTGAATCAATGAGACCAGGCAACACTACTTTCAGCCTAGTACACAATAACTTAGAAATTACCTTGTATAGGACATTGCAGCAGGCTATAGGTCTGAATTGAGTGACATCCTCAGGTTGCTCCACCTTTGGAATCAGACACAAATTTGTAGCATTAATGCTTGAGAAGTTTTCCAGTTTTAAAGAAGTCCAGAACTGCATCTGTAATATCATTCCCCACAACTCCCCAAGCTTCCTTAAAAGAACCACTAGAATATCCATCTGGCCCAGCTGATTTGTTATGGTCAATGTAAAAAAGAGCAGCCTTCACATCAGCTGCAGTGAAAGAAGCATACAATGCAATTTGCTGAGCTTCAGACACCACAGTTCCCTCTGCAATTATTGTGTTACTCACATAAGCTTCAGCTTCACTTTCAGTCCCCAACAACCCTTCATAGTACTTGAGAAAAGCCTCCTCAATCTCGTTGGGTTCCTCTCTCCACATCCCATCACTATCTTTTATCCTAAAAACTTGAGTCTACTTCCTTCTCTTCCTTAGATAAGCATGAAAATACGCAGAGTTTTCATCTCCTCCCTTAATCCATTCATGCTTAATTTTCTGTTTGAGTAAACTCATTCTTGCGGAATTGATCTCCTCATATTCCTTCCTTGCTCTCTCCTCCTGTTGATGAAGGACAACATTATGGGGCACAACATAGATTGCTTCCTGAATGCCAGTAAGTTTAGTCAGAGCAAACATGGCATCAGTCGCTATATTAGCAAACCTTTCCTTGTGCAATGTTCTGAGAGGTCTTTTTAATGCCTTCAGTTTACACACTACTCTATACATGGTCACACCAATCACAGAGCATTGCCAAGAAGTTTGCACAATGTTCATAAACTCCCCGCCTTACACATGTTATAAATTTAAAGGTTGCTCGACCCCTAATAGCAGCTTCAATGTGAACAATACAAGGGCAGTGATCAGATATGTTTTCAGGCAAATACACAACAACACCTCCTTAAAAGCATCATTTCACATGTCATTACAAAGAACTCCATCAATCTTAGAAAACACACGACTATCTCCCTCCTGCTTATTCGACCAGGTAAAGAATGGACCACTAGTTACATGCTCAGATAACTTGCAATCTCTGACACACTGCCTGAAACTTGCAATCTCATATAGGGTAATGGCAGACCCTAATCTCTCCCCCATGTTAAGCACATTGTTAAAATCACCTAGAACCACCCAAGCACCTCTAATTATAGAGCTAATCTGGCATAAAGCACCCCAGAGATCCTCTTTACCATTTGCATCATTCAAACCATAAACTATAGTCACCTCAAATTGCTTCCCAATAGCCTTATGAACAACCTCACAGTGAATAAACTGAGAGCCATATCCACACACATTAACCACAAATATGTGAGGCAGCCAAATCAACCAAATTCTACCTCCACTATGATACTGATATTAGTAACAATAGACCAGCCACTACAAACCTTAGGGTAAACTAGGAAAATTCCAAGCTTTCACCCTAGTTTCCAGGAGCCCAAACAATCCCACTTGATGATGAGCCAAAAACCATTTGACATCATTATGCTTTGTTGGACTGTTAAGGCCCATGACATTCCACACTCCAATTTTATCCATTTGGAGGAACCAGCAGCTCCTCACCCTGCATCAAGTTTACATCAGTACCTCTAGCACCAGCCTTATGGCCTGATGTGCTAGCTTATGTACTGACCTGGTCCTGGATGACAACTCTAGTCTGAACATCCACTTGCTTGTCACCCTGATTACCAGCCATCACCACCTGCTCAGTATTTTTTTTCTGCTTAATAGTAGGCTGTGCCCCAGGTTCAGTATCAGCAGGTTTATTTGCACCTACAATCTTGTTCTTCTCTACCCACACTTGCCTAGGCTTCACTTTCTTCAACGCAAGTTCATACTTCTTTTTCCTACATTCCTCCCGAGTGTGCCCAATGCCCCCACAATCACCACAAAATGTTGGTCTACACTCATACACAACCTTCTGCGTGACACTCACCCCCTTCTCATTCATAAACCTGATCTCTTTAGGTAGAGAACAGTCCAGATGAACTTCAACTAAAATTCGTTCAAATTCCAATGTCTTTTTGGGCTGTAGCTCGGTCAGTTCTTATTGGCTTGCCAATAAAGCTAGTAATCTTATTCAAAGCAGAAGGACCCCAATACTTCAAAGGTAATCCAGGCAGTCTCACCCAGGTGGGAACAACCTTTACTTCCTCAGCCATAAGATCCAACTCAGATGACCAGTTCTTCACAATTACTGGCAACCTATCATATAAGATAGGCCCAGCATCTACAGCTTGCTGTTTCCCTTCCATGGACCTGAATCTCACTACAAAAACTCCATTACTCCCCATTGCAATCCGATCAATACCAAATTTTCCCCAAACTCGTCTAATGAATCCATTTATAATTCTAAATGGAGGTTTGATACCTAGAATATAGCAAACAACAGCTGATTCCCAGAAAACTATCTCACCCTTCACATCATCCTTAGTTATGATCACCTCATTAACAGCTAGACTAGGATTATTACTCATCGGAATCTCCAGATTAAGTCCTTCCTCTCTAATTATCTCAAATAAACTAGTACGCCATGAATGAGGATTACCTGTATTGCTTACTAACTGTTGCATTGGGTGGGGGGAAGGATTCACCACATTCCCAGACACTGGTCTCAATGGAGTATGAATTGATTCAATCCACTTATCCATCTGTTGTCTTACAGCCTCAGCATTCGCTCTATCCATCAATGATGCATTCAAATCAGCAGATGCCACTGAATCATTATCATGCTCGTCTTCCGACGTCCAACGCAATGAAGCATTATCCTGTATATCATTTACATTCACCTTCTTCTTTGCATCCCCTGATTGGGGTTTCTTCACTACTTTCACAGGTTGCTTAGACTTCTGTCCTCCATTACCTTGTTTTTGAACCCTTTGCCATAGCTCTAGCAAACGTCGAGGTTCAAATTTTAGAACAACGAAGAACAATTTCACAATATCGCCAAAAAAACTAGAGAGAAGCACGACTCTCTCTCTCTCTAGACTCTCATTTGTTTTTTTTTTGGTGGTCTTGATAAGAGAATTTCAAGGAAGTTGGAGCTGCAACCATACACTACTTTGGATGAGCTCTTCAAATTAGCTCTCAAAGTGGAGAAACACCACGACGCTGAAAAGAAGAAGAAGGGCGTGCAAAAGAGTGGAACTTCTTACACTCCTAAAGGAGGTCCTAGCTACTTCAAGACCAATTATTCTTACACTCCAAAGAGGGATACAAGCAAAGTGGTGGAGAAAAGGAAGAAAGTGGCAAATTCACGTGACAAATCCAAGATGAAGTGTTTCAAGTGCCATGGCTATAGTCACTACCAAGCTGAATATCCTAATAAGAGGGTAATGACTCTTATTGACATTGAAACCATTGAAGCATCCATTCAAAACCAAGAAAATGCAGAGGTGTCGGATGCTAAGCAAGAAGGAAGTGACGAGGAGGAGAAGGAGGAGATCATTGGACCAGTTGAAGGAGAGCATCTTTCTCTTGTTTTAAGAAGAGTTCTTCACACAAAAGAGGCATTGGAGCAGGTTCCTAATCAAAGGGACCAGATTTTTCAAACAAAGTGCCTTCTAAAGGGGCATCTTTGTTCTATGATCATTGATGGAGGTAGCTGCACCAACGTGGCATCTACAACCATGGTGGGGAAACTTAACCATCCAACTTTCAATCATCCAAAACCATATAAGCTACATTAATCATGGCAGCAATGTTGAGGTAACTAAATAAGCTTTAGTTAGCTTTTCCTTTGGTGATTCTTGTTGAGTTCCCTGTTTTGAGTTTTGAGTGATGACAAACCACATTGAACTATTATATTGCATACATGTTTCTGTTTACATGTGTAGGTGCCAAATTACAAGTTCAATGGATAGAAAGACGAAGCTTGTGAAGCCAAGTCTTGAATAATTGCATGAAGACCAAGATCATGTTGTAACATTTAGGTCTTAGATGCAATGTAAGTGGTATAAAGGTGTTGATGCACTATAAAGGTTTGAAACTAGAAAGATGAGTTAGTTGTGGATGACAAGAAACCTCGGTTACTTGTCATACACAACTACAAGTAAACTTGGTTGACTAGAACAGTCTGAAAACAGATCTGAACCAGTCCTCTAGGGTTTATTTCATATATTCGTATTTTAGGAAAGTTTTCTTTCCGCGCAAAATTGATTTTCAAAATACACGGATGCATGGTTTGTTGTGTGAGCAAGACTTATTAAGTATGGTAAGTGTGTTATATGATATTATACTGATTTTATTTCTTATCAAATAAAATAAGTGAGTATATTTTCCTTGGAATAGTTTCCATACTTCCGAGGAAAATATACTCTTATAATATTATGTAATATTTACTTACCAAAGGCTTATTTAAGGAGTTCTGCTAGCACACAAACAGGTAAGCTTTTGCACGCATATTTTCAGAATACTCTAAGCAAAAGCATTTCATCTCTTGAGCTCTTAAATCTAAGCACAAACCCAAATACCACATATATCTTAGACTACTCTCATTCTAAGCGTGTAAGGCTGTTTGTTCTTGAGAGAAAACTTGTTGTAAGTGAGCAAATTGTGAGTTCAGTTTGCTGGGGAAGTTGATCGGGGATCAACGTCATTTGAACCATCATAGTTGGTGGTTGGGTCGAACTTCCATAGGTGGAAGTTAGGGAATCATCATGTGCATAGGTGCATAGGTGCATAAGTGATTGAGTGTAATTCTTTTGTTATTCTGAGTTGATTAATAAAAGAGTGAGTGAGTGGAGGACGTAGACTTATTAGAAGTCGAACCTCGTTAAATCCTTGCGTTGTTTATCCATTGCTTTTATTTCCGCTGCTAGAGAACTGTTCCTTTACTGTTCTTACTATAATCGAAAAATTTACAACATTCGGACAAACACTCAATTCACCCCCCTCTTGAGTGTCACTTGGACTTACAATTGGTATCAGAGCCTAACTTCTTGAAAGGGTAACACCTAGAGAAGGAAGACATAATGACTACTTAAGAAATGACCAGTGGACCCGGAGGATCAAGGTTGCCAAAGTTCAATGGAACCAACTATCCTTGGTGGAAAAATTGCATGAGAAATCTGATCATTGGCATAGTCTATGAGTGCTGGATGATCATCAAGAATGGACCAAGGAAGGTGGCTAACAATACAGATGGAACAGAGAAGAAGGAGAGTGAGTACACTACTACAGATCTGAAGACTCTCGAGAAGAATGCAAAGGCCATGTCACTACTTTAACAAGGTATTGCCGATAATGAGGTAAGCCGTATCTTAGCATGCTCTACTGCTAAGGAAATATGGGAAACTCTAGAATTAGCCTATGAAGGCACTAGTGAAGTCAGGTTATCTAAATTTGATATGCTAATGTCCAAATATGAAACTTTTGATATGAACCGAGATGAAAATATAAGAGATATGTTTACTCGTTTCATGTCAATTATCAATGAACTTAAATCTCTTGGAAAGAACTTTACTAATGAAGATTTGGTGAGAAAGATCTTGAGAAGTTTGACAGTTAAATGGCTGCCCAAGGTGACTGCTATTCAGGAGGCTAAGGATCTAACGACCTTGTCCATAGAACAACTTATTGGGTCATTAATGACTCATGAGATGTTGGTTGATTCAAAGGAGGAAAGCACAACCAAAAGTCGTGGGTTAGTTTTGAAGGGTGAGGAGAATGATGAAGATCTCGATGAGATTGGACTCATGGCTAAGAGGTTTGAGAGGAGTCTCAGAACGCAGTTCAAGGGGAAGTCTTGGAAGAACAAGGGCAACTCGAAGAAGACCAGCTCCAGCAATGGTTGCTTCAAATGTGGAGAAACTGAACACATGATCAAGGATTGTCCAGCATGGAAGAATGATAAAGGAGGACAGAGAGAGAAGAAAATGACTAAGAGGGGTATGCTAGCCGCCTAGGGTGATTCTGATTCAGGTGGTGAAAGCGAGGAAGATGAAGCCCTAATGTGTGTGACTGCACTGATTGGAGACATAGACCAGAAGCAGACCAGTTTAGGAAAGAAAGGACACATGTGTCTCATGGCAGGAAGCAGCTCTTCCGACGAAGAACAGGTTAGAGTGAGAGCAAAACCATACTGGTATTTGGACAGTGGTTGCTCAAGACACATGTCAGGAGATAAAAGTCAATTTCTCTCACTCGTAGCCTATGAAGGAGGAAGTGTCACCTTTGGAGACAATAGCAAAGGTTTGATTAAAGGTATAGGTAAAGTTGGTAAGACACTTTCTCAAGCTATTAATGATGTTTACTTTGTAGAAGGTTTGAAACATAACCTCTTGAGCATTTCTCAACTATGTGACAAAGGAAACCATGTTGAATTTGAAACCAATCTTTGTCATATAGTCAACACTGAAACAAGGGAACTGGTCTGCAAGGGATTTCGACATAACAATGTTTACATAACATTTTTAAGTCAGATTCCAAAGACCAGTGCCACTTGTCTTAGTGTTATAAAGGATGATCATTGGCTGTGGCATAAGAGACTTGGACATGTAAGTTTTTCTTTGCTCAATAAACTGAGATCTCAAGACTTGGTGACAGGTTTACCTAACATCAAGTTTGCTGCAGATCATATTTGTCATGAATGTGCTAAATGTAAACATGTCAAGTCCTCTTTTCAGCCAAAGAAGTTTGTAAGCACAACTAGACCTTTCGAACTTGTACACATGGACTTGTGTGGGCCCATGCGTGTGCAAAGTCGAAATGGTCATAGTTATGTGTTTGTGTTAGTTGATGATTATTCTCGTTTCACTTGGACAATCTTTTTGAAGTTTAAAAATGAAACTTTTGAAGAATTTGAAATTCTGGTAAAACAAGTCCAAAACAAGATTAGTCATCAACTGGTCTCTATCCGGTCTGATCATGGTTCTGAATTTGACAATGTCAGCTTTGTAACCTACTGTAATGATCATGGTGTATCTCACAATTTTTCAGCTCCTAGAACTCCACAACAAAATGGAGTGGTTGAAAGGAAAAATCGCACTCTAGAAGAAATGGCAAGAACAATGCTTCTAGAGAGTGGTCTTCCTCGAAACTTCTGGGCTGAGGCTGTGAGTACTGCGTGTTATATTTTGAATAGGTAATGTTGAGACCTTTACTGAAGAAAACACCTTATGAGCTCCTTAGGGGAAGAAAACCAAACATTGTACATTTACGTATTTTTGGGTGCAAATGTTTTGTACACAACAATGGTAAATCAAGTTTGGACAAGTTTGACCTAGGAGTGATGAGGCTGTTTTCGTTGGATACTCTTCACACAGCAAGGCATACAAAGTTTTCAATAAAAGAACCTTGTGTGTTGAAGAAAGTATCCATGTCTTGTTTGATGAGACTAACATGTTCAGCAAGCATGTGCAGGTTGAAGATGCTGATGAGTTCGAAATTGGTATGCTGAACTTTACAGGAGCTAAGGATGAAGAAGGTGCTGAACCAGGCTCACCACACAACTCTCATAGAGAGGAAGAGTCTGGTCCAGCACAGAATCAGGTAGCTCAAGAGGTAAGGGAAGGAGATAGTGACTCAGATGCTCATCCACATGAAGATGATGCAGATGAGACCACTATGGAAACTGGTTCACCTGCTCAAAACAACAATGAGACAGGGGGAACCAGTACAGGAACAGGTTCAACATTAGAAGGCACAAATGCAAACTTTGATATGAACAAATCTTTTAAGTACAAGTCCTCTCACCCCATGATCTAACATTAGTGAATTAACAAGGGGGTGCAGACAAGGAATCTACTTTGCAAAACTTTTGTGCATTCTATTCCTTCTTATCAAATGTTGAACCTACTGACTATAAGGTTGCTTTAACGGATCCAGATTGGGTTCTAGCCATGCAAGATGAACTCAATCAGTTTGAGAGAAATCAAGTATGGCATCTTGAACCCAGGACGGAGAACATGTCTGTTATTGGAACTAAATGGGTGTTCAGGAACAAATTGGACGATTCAGGAATTATAGTCAGAAACAAAGCTAGGCTAGTGGTTCAAGGGTTTAATCAACAAGAAGGAATTGATTATGATGAAACCTTTGCTCCAGTAGCCAGGCTTGAAGCTATCAGGATATTAATTGCATTTGCTGCTCAAATGAACTTTAAACTCTTTCAAATGGACGTTAAGACACCTTTCTTAATGGTTATTTGAAAGAAGATGTTTATGTAAAGCAACCCCCTGGTTTTGAGGATAGTGACTTGCCAAATCATGTTTTTAAACTCGACAAAGCTCTTTATGGTCTCAAACAAGCTCCTAGAGCTTGGTATGAGAGACTTTCCAGTTTTCTTTTAGAAAATGGCTATAAGAGAGGATCAGTTGACAAGACACTATTCTTGAAAGAAAGGGGAACTGATCTGCTAGTGGTCCAAATATATGTTGATGATATTTTGTTGGAGCTACTAACCTGATTTGTGTAATGAGTTTGCAGATTTGATGAAGAGCGAATTTGAGATGAGTATGATGGGAGAACTTGGATTCTTCCTTGGCTTCAAATCAAGCAAACCAAAGATGGAATCATGATCCATCAACAGAAATACCTCAAGGAGCTGCTGAAGAGGTATGGTCTGAAGATAGCAAGTCCTATGAAACACCTATTCCAACTTCTACAAAATTGAGCCTTGATGAGAAGGGAAAGGATGTTGAGGGCAAGCTATACAGAGGTATGATTGGCTCATTGCTTTACTTAACAGCCAGTAGGCCAGATATAGTGTTTTCAGTAGGGTTGTGTGCGAGATTTCAAAGCAACCCTAAAGAATCTCACCTAAAGGCTGTTAAAAGGATTCTTAGATATCTCAATGGTACTGATGATTGTGTTTGTGGTATCCAAAGGGCAGCAGCATGAGCCTCATTGGATACACAGATGCTGACTTTGCTGGTTTTATTGTGGACAGGAAGAGTACTTCTGGAATGGCCCACTTCTTAGGTTCTTGTCTCATTTCATGGGGATCTAAGAAACAAAATTCTGTAGCACTATCCACAGCTGAGTCTGAGTACATTGCTGCTGCTTTGTGCTGTGCTCAACTCTTGTGGATAAAGTCACAACTAAAGGATTTTGGGGTCTGTTTCGGAAGTGTTCCTATTTTATGTGATAACACAAGTGCAATCAATATTTCGAAAAATCCTGTCCAGCATTCTAAAACCAAGCATATTGAGATTAGGCATCATTTTCTAAGGGACAATGTTGAAAAAGGTAATGTTGAGTTGGAGTTTTGCAGGTCAGAAGATCAACTAGCTGACATATTTACAAAACCTTTGAGCAGAGAAGTGTTCATCAAGCTTCGTACCTTGTTGGGTATGATTAAGATTAGACAATGAGCTCTTAGGTCTTGACTTGTCCCTTTGGCTAGTCAAATGATGTCAATTTGTGTATATATTTCTTTTTCTTTTGTACATTTTTTCTTTTGCTTTTTAGGGCTTACAAAGTTCTTATGCGATGCTGAACTGATCATCTTAGTACTTGGGTACTTAAGCATAAGTCTTAAAAAGGTAAGTTGGCACAGACCAGTTGCAGACCACTTGGGAACCAGATTCTTGAGGCGGTTATTCTCTGAATATTTTATTTTCAAATTTCAAATTAGGAAAATAAATGAAGTGACGGTTGTAATTAAGGCAACTGCAGTTTGCGAGGTTGATTATTTTCTTGCCATCTTATATATATTCTTGCATGTGATCATACTTTCCTTATTTCTTTCTTTTCTTTGATCACTATTTTCCTGATATTTTTCTTTCTTTGCTATATTCTCTCGATCAAACCCTAATTCTTTCTCTACTTCTTCTTTCTCGAATTCTTGAAACACAAATTGTTCAAGTTTTCTTTTCTTGTTCTAAGTGCTCAAAACAGAGGAATTCAGTCTCATCATGTCAAAAAGAGGAGTACTAGGTTGGTGAAAAGGAGGTTGAAGAATCTCCGAAATTGAAACTAAGAAACAAAGGAGTGGCTGAACCAGTGGAGAATCCGTTATGGAGGAAGAGGTTGAAGATGAGGAAGAAGAACCTTTAATACGAGGAATTCAAGAAGCCAGCAACCTCAAAATCCACCACTACAAAAACAACTACACCAAAATCCACCACAAAATCTACCACCACAAAAGCGGTTATTCCAAAATCAACCGCCAAAATCACCAAAACCGCCACTCCCAAAGTTACAAAAACCACCACTCCCAAAAAGCCTGTCACACCAAAATCAAAGGATCCCACACCAAAACCAGTTGAGGAATCTAAGCCAGAGGAGTCGGAGAAGATGGAGGATCAGAATCGAAAGGAGTCGGAGCCGGTGGGTGAGTCGAACCGGAAAATCAGGAGATGGAGGAAGAAGAAGTTGAGAAGGAGGATGTTTAGTTGAAGGAAGAAGAGGCAAAGAAGTTGCTGCCAAGAAACCGCCATCAAAAGCGGTTAAGTCTGTTGAGAAGGAGGTTACCAAACCATCCACAAAACAGCCAGTCAAAACCACAACCCAAAACCTACCCCTAAATCACACCAAACCAGTGGAGAAATTAAAGAAGAAGGAAGGTGCTGAAGTTGAGGGGGAAGTTACTAAGAAGGAGGGTGTTAAGGCTATTGCTAGCAAGGGTGCTGAATCTTCCAAAGGCAAGGAGATTGTGCAGGAACCAGAACTAGACTGGTTCCCAGCTGACAAAAAAAGGAAGCTGGCTGCTATTGTTGCTGCAGAGGTTCTAAACCCAAGAAAAGTAGTTATCACTCCGAGCCTTTGTAGATTTGAGGGATAGGTTTATCTGGTTGGTTTTTCTGTTGCCAAGAGTTGGGTTGATCAGAAATTCTTGCATGAGGTTAGGAAGCTTTAGAATTTCAGAAATGGTCTGTTTGTTTGCAAAGAACTTGAGTGTTTATGCCTTTGGTTGAGAATTTTATGAACACCTGCATACTAAGGACGATGGGTCCTCTTTGCTTTTGTTAAGGGCACTCCCATTAATTTATCTGAGAAGTTTTGGCTGAAATTCTCCAAGTCCCAAACAAGGGACTTGATGTGTACTCAAGGGAGAACTGGCCCACAGTTAAAGGACTCACAGCAGAACAGATCCAGACCAGATTGTTCACTGGTCCACCTGACCCTAAGCAGGGGTACACCATTGGCCACTTAAGGGAGCCAATCATGAGGATATTTCATACAATAGCCTCAAAGATTGTGTTTCCCAGAGCACAAGGTCGCATGAGTGTACAGTTGATGGATAATGTTCTCATATACTGTCTCATGGAACATATTCCAGTCAACCTCCCTGCTATGTATTTGGGTCACATGATCTGTGTGTGGAGAAGGCTAAGCATGCACTGCCCTATGGAGGATGGCTGACCTTAGTATTCAACATTGGAAAATTCGTATGGTGGGAGACTATGGCACCATGTCTCACTTACGAATCAGATTATAGGTTAGAAGGGCATGTCATATGCAGGCGGTGTTCTGAAAATGAAGGGTGAAGCAAAGGGTGATGCAGTTGGTGCAGGGACCAGTACGGAATCAGTTCAGGCTACTTATGCCTTGGTAAAGCAGTTGAGTGACCAGAACCAGATGATGCAGAATATGCTGAATAGTGTTACATAACTTTGCACTGCACTTCAGGAATCCTACAGGAGAGTAGAGGTTCGCCTTGACAAAGCTGGTATTCAGGTAGAGAGGATTTGAGGAAAAGGAAGAGTCATCCCATGCTGCTGGTGATGAAGATGATGATGACTGGTTTCCGAGGAGAAAGAAGAAGAGAGGAGGAAGAAAAATGAGAAGATGTTTCCGAGAATCTTGAGGAGGAAGAAGATGATGGGACTGAAAATGACTCTGGAGCTGATTGATTTCTTCTCTTTTTCTTCTTATTCTATTTTGATGCTAACCCCTCTCTTTTATTGAACTTTATATCTGGTTACCCCTCTTCCCAAATTATAAAAACATTTTCTCTTATGTAATTTGGTTTACTACTAGTCTGTAATAACTATTATTTAGGACTTGTAAATTTTGGTACTTTGCAGGAACAGTGGTAGCATCAGCATCCCTAGAATGCTGTTTAAGCTACCTATTTAGCATGAACTTCATATGATTGGTAGTTTATCTACTGGTTGTATTTTGTTATTTGTTAATTTGTTTATTTCCTTGATCTATTTTGATGATGCCAAAAGGGGGAAGCAAGTGTGAAGTTCTGAGATCATTTCCACCTAATCTTAGGGGGGAAGCAGGTCTGGTGTTACAACCTGTGTGTTGTAGCAACTATAGCAAGGCTGAGTGCCTTGTTAGAGGTGACAGACCAGAAGTGGTCTGGAAGTGAGTGTATTCAAAGCACTTTACTTCTTTTCACCCTAATGACTTAGAAATAAGTCTGAACAACTACTGATGTTCTTCTTGCGAATGCATGTTTAAGTCTAAGAGCTCTGAGTCTAATTAGTATTTGCCTATGGTACTTAGAAACTCTTTCTTAAACTGCTGTCAGTTAGTTGTGAACTGTGTACTTGTAAATGATGCTTAATCTGCAGGAACAGTACGAGACCAGTGCTTGAGTTCTTATCTTAAGAATTCAAATTGTTTGAAAAAGTTCTCAAAACTAATGATATTATTTGCAGGGGGAACTTCAGGGTTTGTCATCATAAAAAAGGGGGAATTTGTTGAGTTCCCTGTTTTGAGTTTTGAGTGATGACAAACCACATTGAACTATTATATTGCATGCATGTTTCTATTTACATGTGTAGGTGCCAAAGTACAAGTTCAATGGATAGAAAGACGAAGCTTGTGAAGCCAAGTCTTGAAGAATTGCATGAAGACCAAGATCATGTTGTAGCATTTAGGTCTTAGATGCAATGTAAGTGGTATTAAGGTGTTGATGCACTATAAAGGTTTGAAACTAGAGAGATGAGTTAGTTGTGGATGACAAGAAACCTCGGTTACTTGTCATACACAACTACAAGTAAACTTGGTTGATTGGAACAGTCTGGAAACAGATCTGAACCAGTCCTCTAGGGTTTATTTCATGCATTCGTATTTTAGGAAAGTTTTCTTTCCGCCAAAATTGATTTTCAAAATACACGGATGCATGGTTTGTTGTGTGAGCAAGACTTCTTAAGTATGGTAAGTGTGTTATATGATATTATATCGATATTATTTATTATCAAGTAAAATCAGTGAGTATATTTTCCTTGGAATAATTTCCATACTTCCGAGGAAAATATACTCTCATAATATCATGTAACATTTACTTACTAAAGGCTTGTTTAAGGAGTTCTGCTAGCACACAAACAGGTAAGCTTTTGCACGCATATTTTCAGAATACTCTAAGCAAAAGCATTTCATCTCTTGAGCTCTTAAATCTAAGCACAAACCCTAATAGCACATAGATCTTAAACTACTCTCATTCTAAGCGTGTAAGGCTGTTTATTCTTGAGAGAAAACTTGTTGTAAGTGAGCAAATTGTGAGTTCAGTTTGCTGGGGAAGTTGATCGGTGATCAACTTCATTTGAACCATCATAGTTGGTGGTTGGGTCGAACTTCCATAGGTGGAAGTTAGGGAATCATCTTTGCATAGGTGCATAAGTGATTAGTGTAATTCTTTTGTTATTCTGAGTTGATTAATAAAAGAGTGAGTGAGTGGAGGACGTAGACTTATTAGAAGTCGAACCTCGTTAAATCCTTGCGTTGTTTATCCATTGCTTTTATTTCCGCTGCTAGAGAACTGTTCCTTTACTATTCTTACTATAATCGAAAATTTTACAACATTCGGACAAACACTTAATTCACCCCCCTCCTCTTGAGTGTCACTTGGACTTACAATTCTTACAAAGATGAAGTGTTGTGTGATATATTGCCTATGGATGAATATCATTTGTTATTAGGAAGGCCTTAGTAATCTGATAAAGAAACTAGTCATAATGGAAAAACTAACACTTATTCCTTTATGCATAATTATAAAAATATTGTTCTTAAACCCTCTAAACCAAACACATACACCAACACCATAAAAAAGTCGAACCTACCTCTAAACAACAAACCAGCACCAAAAAGACCTTAATCCTTTCTAAACCACAAATTGAAACAGCCATTGAAAAAGGGCAGACTATGTATTTGCTGTTATTTTTGGATGAAAATTAATTAGTTGTAACTGAAATTCATGAAAGAGTGAAACCATTAGTAAATGAATTTAGGGATGTTTTCCCTAATAATTTACCGAAAGGTTTACCACATCTTAGGGGAATTGAACACAAAATTGACCTTATTCTTGGAGCCCCATTACCAAACAGACCCGCCTATAGATGTAATCCTCAAGAAGCTAAAGAGTTACAAAAGCAAGTGAGTCAAATTTTAGCTAAAGGATTCGTGAAAGAGAGTTTAAGTACATGTGTTGTACCGGTTCTTTTAGTGCCAAAGAAAGATGGAACTATGAGGATGTGTGTTGATTGTAGAGCCATTAACAATATCACAGTTAAGTATAGGTATCCTATTCCTAGACTTGACGATTTGTTAGATGAGCTACATGGTTCCAAAATCTTTTCTAAAATTGATTTAAGAAGCGGTTATCACCAAACAAGAATTAAAGAAGGTGATGAACGGAAAACAGCGTTTAAAACAAAGGGAGGCTTGTTTGAATGGCTTATGATGCCCTTTGGTTTAGTTAATGCTCCTAGCACATTCATGAGGCTTATGCACGAGGTATTGAGTGCCTTCATTGGACTATTTGTTGTAGTCTATTTTGATGATATTCTTGTGTATAGTAAAGATGAACAAGAACATTTGCAACATTTGAGTAAGGTTGTTCTCAAATTAAGGGAAAAGAAGCTATATGCCAAAATAGAGAAGTGCGAGTTTTTCACTCCTAGAGTTTCGTTTTTGGCATTCATTATCTCCAAAAATGGAATAGCTATGGATGAAGCCAAGGTGGAGGCAATCAAATCATGGCCTACGCCTAAGAACGTTACGGAGGTGAGAAGTTTTCATGGTTTAGCTTCATTTTATAGAATGTTCATCAAAGATTTTAGCACTTTGTTAGCCCCATTAACCGAGTGCATCAAGAAAGGGTCCTTCACTTGGACGCCAGCAGCCCAAGAAGCTTTTGAAGCTCTTAAAAACAAGCTAAGTGAAGCACCTATCCTAGCCATTCCATATTTCAATCAAGTGTTCGAGGTTGAATGCGATGCAAGTGGAGTTGGAATTGGAGCAGTTCTTACTCAAGGTGGGCATCCTATTGCCTACTATAGTGAGAAGCTTCATAATTCAAGACTCAACTACAACATTTATGATAAGGAGTTCTATGCCATGGTTCGAGCGTTGGAGCATTGGACTCATTATTTGAGACCAGCTCAGTTCGTGTTATATTCGGATCACCAAGCTGTAAAATACATCAATGGCCAACATAAGCTCAATCCAAGACATGCCAAGGAGGCCTAGAGTTTCTAACTATAAAACTAGAGTTTCTAACACTGTTGCAGATGCATTGTCAAGGAGGCATTCTATGCTTTCTCTTATGGAGGCACAAGTTCTTGGATTTCACATCTTAAAGAGTTGTATTTGGAAGATCCGGATTTCTCACCAATCATCAAAGAAGGTGCATTTGGCACCTATTCATTGCAAGATGGATTTCTTTTCAAGAACAACAAGCTATGCATTCGAAAGTGTTCCCTAAGGGAGATATTAATACGTGAAGTGCATAGAGGAGGCCTAGCTGGTCATTTTGGCATCAACAAAATAGTAGACGTGCTCCAAGAGCACTTTTATTGGCCCAAACTAGCTGGTGATGTTCATGGAGTTCTTGCTCGTTGTTGTACATGCCAAAAGGCTAAGAGTACCTTTCATCAAGGTCTCTATATGCCCCTACCAGTCCTAAATCAACCATAGGAAGATGTTAGCATGGATTTCATTGTAGCTTTGTCTAGAACTCAAAGAAGCAAGGATGCAATCATGGTGGTCGTGGATAGATTCTCTAAAATGGCTCATTTTATTTCTTGTAATAAAACTGATGATGCTATTCATGTTGCTGATTTGTTCTCTAAAGATGTTATACGTCTTCATGGTGTTCCTAAGTCCATTGTTTCAGATAAGGACATAAAGTTCTTAACCTATTTTTGGAAGACCTTATGGAAGATGCTAGGTACTAAGCTCCTTTTTAGTATTACAGCTCACCCACAAACTGATGGCCAAGCAGAGGTGACAAATAGGACCTTAATAACCTTGTTAAGGACGTTAGTGAACAAGTCTCAAAGAGATTGGGATCTAAAGCTAGCTCATGTTGAGTCAGCTTACAATAGATCTCCAACTTATGCTACAAAGCACTCACCATTCGAGGTAAACTATGGGATTAGTCCTTGAAAACCTATTGATTTACTTCCATTTCCTATTGACGTGCATAGTAACAAACAAGATGAAGTGAAGGCCAAAGAAATGAAGAAGCTACATGAACAAATCAAAACTAGAACTGAGAAGGTGAATGAAGCCTACAAGATTAGAGCAAACAAGAATCGAAAGGAAGTGCTCTACAAACTAGGAGATCTAGTGTGGTTACACCTAAGGACGGAACGGTTTCCATCAAGAAGGAAGAACAAGCTTATGCCCAGGAGTGATGGTCCTTTCAAGTGTTGGAGAAGATCAACAACAACGCTTACAAAATCGAGTTACCAAGTGAAATGGGTAACATTTCAGCAACCTTCAACGTTAGTGATCTAGCTCCATTTGTAGATGAAGAGTTTGATTTACAAGAAGATTCTTCCCAAGCGGGAGAGAATGATGCAGGAGCATCGAGTTCTATTATTCCTATTACTAATCTTCTTATAAATAATGATAATAATGCTTTAGAAATTCAGTTTTTGAGTTTAATTAGCTCTAAGTGTCCTAGAGTGTTAGTTAAACGTTGTTAGATGTTTAGTCGGTTTTTAGAATATCTTTTGTAACGTTTTTGTTAATCTTTTCTTCTGAATTTTTGTAAGGTGCTTAGTCACCTATGTGCTTAAGCTAGTTTCTTATCATAGCATGATGCAGCTGCTTGCCTTAACTTCTTAAGGAAGAAAACTCCACAAAGGCAGCTGGGCAACGTGTAAAAAGAAAAGAAAAAGCCTGGAGAAGAAATCAATGTGTAGCAGCCATTTCTCCACATTTTGGGACGTGTGACCAATGTATGGAAAGCTCTTCAAGTGCAGGAAACCCTAGAACTGGTTTCCTAGCCACTGGATAAGCTAATCATGAGAAATAGGCAGAATGATGGAGAAAGGTCCTAAAACCGAATACAATAGCTCTTCTAACTTTTAGCTTATTTTAATAGTATTTGTAGATCTTTGTTTCCTACATAATTTTGACATGATGTACTATAAATAGTTATCCGCTTGCTTGTAAAATTTAAGCTTTGATTAATGAAAAACCAGAGATTTCTCTCTAATTGAAAACAAGTGTGCTTTATGTCCAAAACCGGGTTGGTTTTGTTTATAAAAAATATTTACTGTTTGCTTGTCATCCATTGAGGTGAGGGCTAAGCTCGTAAAGTATGTTGTAAGATTAGTTGTTCAACCTTGTATTAGCCTTTTTTGGTGGTACTTTGAGTTGTAAAAGTGGTGGTTGTTTGTCTTAGGACAAATCGGGTCAGTTTCTTTGTTTTTCTTTGAGTACGGTTCTTTAACTCTCTTAACTAATGCTCTCATATGCTTTATCAATATGTATCATCAAGCATTCGTTTTTCGCCGGCCGAACTGTGGTCGAAATTCAAAGCCTGGATAGCCCAATATAATCTATGCTCAAGCTGAACCAGTAAATGGCATGACTTGCCATAGACAAGCTTATAAGGTGTAGTGCCAATAGGAGTCTTGTAGGCCGTTCTATAAGCCCATAAAGCATCATCAACCTTACTTAACCAATCCTTTCTTGATCGATCAACAGCTTTCTCAAGTGTCATCTTTATTTCCGAATTTGAGACTTCCACTTGACCCCTCGTTTACGGGTAATAGGCAAGAGCAACTTTATGTCGGACTCCATACTTCTCTAAAAGTATCTTGAAGGACCTCCTTGTGAAATGTGATCCTCCATCACTAATGATTGCTCTTGGAACCCCGAATTGGAAACATCACCTTCTTTAATATTTTCATTACAACCTTGGCATCGTTGGTAGGAGATGCCAAAGCTTCCACCCATTTCGAAACATAATCGGATGCTACTAGAATGTATCTACTTCTAAATAAGCTAAGAAAGGGTCCCATGAAGTCCATGCCCCAAACGTCAAATACTTCCAACTCAAGAGTTGTGTTCATAGGCATTTCATTCCGCCTTCCAATGTTACCCGATCTTTGACAAGCATCGCATCTTTTAACAATCATCCACACGTCTGTAACAAGGTAGGCCACCATAAACCACTCTCTAAAATCTTTGCCACTGTTTTGGTGACACCCATATGCCCACCACAAGGGGATGAATGGCACATTTTAATCACATTTTTAACCTCAGCTTCTGGAATGCATCTACGGTAGATACTATCTGGACCTCTTTTGAAGAGCAAAGGATCTTCTCAAATATAGTTTTGGACATCTCTCAAAAACCTTCGCGTTTGTTAGGAATCCAAGTTCGGAGGTATCAAGTTGCAAGCAAGGTAGTTAGCATAGTCGGCAAACCAAGCAACCGATTCCTTCACTATTGCAACTAGCTTTTCGTCCGGAAATGAGTCATCAATCTTTGGCTCAACTCCTTCCATGCATTCTAACGGAAGCCTAGACAAGTGATCGGCCACCGAATTCTTCGCACCCTTTTTATCCTTGAGTTCAATGTCGAACTCTTGTAACAATAGGATCCAATGGATAAGCCTTGGCTTAGCTTTTTTCTTTCACATTAAATACTTCAATGCTGAGTGGTCGGTGAATATAGTGATTTTCGACCCTAACAAGTAAGGAAAAAACTTTTCAATTGCATAGACCACCGTCAATAGCTCTTTCTCGATTGTGAAGTAGTTCTTTTGTGCATCATCTAAAGTCTTGCTTACGTAGTAGATTGCATGAAGCTTGTTCTCCTTCCTTTGGCCTAGAACGACACCCACCGCAACATCCAAAGCATCACACATGAGCTTAAAAGGGAGCTCCCAATTAGGTGGTTGCATTATTGGGGCCGAAACAAACACATCTTTCAACCTATCAAAAGCTTGTAGACAATCATTAGTAAACACAAAGGGGGCATCTTTTGCTAAAAGTTGAGTCAAAGGCATGGCCATTTATGAAAAACCTTTAATGAAACGCCGATAAAAATCGGCATGACCAAGAAAACTCCTTACTAGAGATGGAAATGGATGGGGTTCGGGGCGGGTGGATCGTCACACGCATCCATCACACGCATCCACCCGCTTCACCCGATCCATCCATCACCCGCATAAATGTTCACCCGAATCCATCCATCCATCACCCGCGGGTGAAACGGATGGATCGGGTGATTACCGGGTGAAGGGAGAAAAAAATCCAGTAGCCCAACAACATAAAACCCACAGCAATTTGCATAAGAAAATAAGTTATATATATATATATATATATATATATATATATATATATATATATATAATCGGGTGATGGATGAAAAATTATCACCCGAATCCGTCACCCGTTAACCCGTCACCCGCCTCTCATCCGTTTAAACCGGGTTTTCCATCCGTTTAATAGTGCGGGTGAAGCGGGTGATCGGATCATATGCTGGATATTTCCATCTCTACTCCTTACACCCCTAACATTTGTTGGAGGTGGAAGGCGTTTGATTGTCTCAACTTTAGTGGGATCAACCTTAAAGCCCCGACTAGAGATCACATGACCAAGAACAATTCCCTCTTCTACCATGAAATGACATTTTTCCTAATTGAGTACCAAGCTCATCTTTTGACATCTTTGAAGCACTTTAGACAAATTGTTAAGACCTATGTCAAAATGAAGAACCGCACACTGAGAAATCATCCATAAAAACCTCTATTTCCGACTCAAGCATGTCGAAGAAGATGGCGGTTATACATCTTTGGAACGTTGAAGGAGCAATACACAATCCAAATAGCATCCTTCGATAAGCAAAGGTGCCATAAGGACACATAAAATTTGTGATCTTATGGGTCAATCAGAATTTGTAAATATCTGGAGTACCCATCAAGGAAACAAAAGTGTGTATGACTCGCCGACCTCTCTAGCATTGGTCAATGAAAAGGATCGGGAAACGATCTTTATGGGTTGACTTGTTTCAACTTTCTATAATCTATACACATCCTCCAACCCGTAACCGAACTTGTGGATACAACCTCACCGTGCTCATTATCAACTTTGGTCAAGCCTCCTTTTTTTGGAACTACTTGGACTGGACTTACCCATTTACTATCTGAAATACAACAGACTATCGCGGCCTTGAGTAGTTTCAAAACCTCATTTGTTCACAACTTCTTTCATATTTGGATTTAATCTCCTTTGAGGTTCAATGGATGAAGCTTGATCATCTTCAAGATAGATATGGTGCATATAAAGCGATGGGCTTATCCCCTTAAGATCATTAAGCGAGTAGCCGAAGGCACTTCTATTTTCTTTGAAAACATGTATCAAATTTTTCAATTGGGTGCCTTCTAGCTTCGCATTAATAATAACAGGAAAAGCTTTGTCATTATTAAGAAATCATTTTTCAATGAGATGGAGAGGGGTTTTAACTCAACCTTAGGATTAGGCGTAGAACTCTCCTCCAAATGAACTTTAACTACTTCAAACCTTCCATGTGGTGAGTGGTAGACCTCGGACTCATCTAGGAGCTTCTCATATTCCTCTTCTTCTAGTGTACCACTACCTATCTCACCCCACAAAGTCTTTTGGAGAGGGTCTTCAAGCTCCATGGCTCTCTCCATCTTCCTAATCTCTTCATCTAGCACATCAACTCTAATAACTTCTTACATAAGTGGCTTTTTCATGGACCTTGGAAACCCAAACACCATTTTCTCATCTCCAACTCTCAAGGTAAGAGTGTTGTTATCACAATCAAAGAGCATTCTAGCAGTCTAAGAACGGCCTCCCTAGTATCGAAGGTGTGCAAGGATCCTCATCCATGTCCATCACCACAAAGTCACGAGGAATGGTGAACTTACCAACTTGAACCGAAACATCTATCAATTCTCCAATGGATCTTCTAATGGTGCGGTCACTCAATTGAATAGTTCCCCTTGATGAATCCAAAGCATGATTAAGCTTCCTAGCTATATCTAAGGGGATTAAACTCACTCCGGGTCCAAGATCGGCCAAAGCACTCTTTTGTTCAACACCTTCCATTTTTACCGGAATTAGAAAAGCACCCGGATCGGACTTTTTTCCGGCATAATTCCTTGAATGATCGCACTAACATTGTGCGGAAGGTGAGAAACCGTTGCATCATCAAGTTTATTTCTATGAGTCAAGAGATCTTTTAGAAACTTTGCATAGGCCGGCATCTCCTTTATAGTTAGCAAGAATGGAATGTTGATTTGGATGCCCTACATGAGTTCAATAAATTGAGTAAGTTTATTATTCAACTTTTTCGCTGTAAATTTTTTGCGAAACAGGAATTGTCGTGAGATATTGCCGAGTTGGCACTCCTTTCCCGTATTCTTTTTCTTCGTCCTCTTTATTTTTGTCACTCTTTTGTTTTTCATTCTCTCCTTCTTTCTTTTTTCTCTTCTTCACTCTTTTTCTCCACAACTACTTCACTTTTTTCCTTCTCAACCTCAACTTGTTTCATAACCGGGCCCTCATATGTCTTACCCGATCTCAAGGTAATGACATTCACTCTATCATGATTAGCAGGGTTGCTACTAGGTTGGCTCGAAAGTGATTGTTGTTGGCTAATTTGTTGGGCTTAATTGCGCAAGTTGTGTCTCCATCATCTTATTTTTGAGCTTGCATTTGTTCGATGGTGGAGGACACTTCTGCATTGGATTTAGTTTGTTGGGTCATGAAGGCTTCAAGTGCGGCTTCAACTGAAGTCTTTTGTGACGGGGGAGGGTTATACGGGGATCTTTGTGCTTGGAAACCACCCCCTTGATTGAAACCGGGAGGTGGTCTCGAAGTGGCTTGAAATTGGTTGTTTATGGTTGAGTGAATTGGTTTTGGTTTTGGAAGGGTGCTTGTTGTGTTCGGTAATAGGGTTGTGGTTGGTGAGATTGTTGGTTTCCTTGCTTCCACCCAAAATTTGAGTGATTTCTCCAAACAGGATTAAAAGTAGGTGCGTAGGGGTCATTTCGGGCTCCTGTTGCGACTACTTGCTCCAATGTGCCATGAATGAGCCGTTATATGATCACAACCTCCACATGTTTCACAAGGTTGTAAGACATTTACCAGGCTTGATGATGAAAACGATGCCAAGTTGATCTTGTCAAGCTTTTTCATCACAACTTCCAACTTGGACGCCAAAGCTTCATAATTGTCAACATCTATCTTACCGTGATCCTTGTATTTTTTTTCGGCCGGAACCACCCCAAGCACTATGTCTTGCTACCTCTTCAATGGTGGCTTCTACATCATTCAAGTTAATTTACAAAAGCTGCCCTCCCGCACCCGCATCAAACTTAGCACGAGCTATGGGATTTAGGCCATCATAAAAAGATCTCAAAAGTGTAGCCAAGTCATAACCATAATGAGGGCAAGCTCGTCTCAAGTCCTTGAACCTTTTCCATGCTTCACTCAATGTCTCACCATCTAGTTGAGAGAATGTAGCTATTTGACGTTTTAGCTCCGCCGTCTTCTCTTCCGCAACAAATCTCCTCAAAAAGGCCTTAGTACCTCCCCCCATGTTGTTAGAGAATTATCGGGAAGTGACTCAAGCCATGCCAAAGCTCTACCATCAAGTGAAAAGTAAAAGAGATGAAGTCGAGTTTGCTCTTCTGTAGCATGATGCTCATTAATAATTGGCTTGAAAATTCGTAATTACAAAGTGATCAAGATACTTGTAAGGACATTCACTACCTCTCCCTTCAAATTGTCTTTCCTTGATCATTCTTATCAATTGGCTTGAAAATTCGTAATTACCATCCGGAAGAGGCGGACGGTTAATACCACTTCTCTCCTCGAATGCCATTGGAACCCCATAGTCCTCAAGAGTTCTTTGTTGATTCCCGACCATTCTAGGAGCAAAAATAGAAATTATTGGAGTACCCTGAGAAGATGAGCCCGGTGTATCACTAACTCTTACTCATGGAGATGGTGAAATAACTCAAGGTCTACCCCTTTTCCTTTTCGGAGGTCTACCCCTTTACCTTTTCGGAGGTCTATCCCTTTGCCTCTTTGGGAATGGAGTATCACCTGCGGGGTTTGTGCTCATGTATAACACCAAAGCTAAGTAGAGGGTTATTAATAACAAGGACAGACTTAACGACCCAAGCAAGGAATTAAGAATATGGAAATAATAAACAACTGTAACTCATAAAACAAATAATCCAAAGTTAACCTCCGTTGCGCTCCCCGGCAACGGCGCCAAAATTTGGTAGCGAGGATCTCGGAACTAGGGATGTAGTTAAGGCCCAAGGATCCTGATGTGTTTCTTGAAGCAAGAATCACTTAATTTAGGCTCTTTGATGTAGTTTAGTGCCTTTTCTATATGAAAGATTGGATCTTTATTGAATCTTGAATGAATCTTGATTTTAAGTGGCTCTTTAAGGTTTCTTGATTGATTCTTTAATGAAATAGTAACAAAAGTAGTAAATAGTAACCTGGATATATAGAACTTAGGCGTATTTCGTCTCGAAGTTCAACTAGGGTTTTGGATTCTCTCCTAAATCTTAACTCATAAGAATTAACTCAAAAATATTCTCTACTTTATTAATGTGGCCGAAATTCTCTATTTATATTACAAGAATCCTAAGTTATCTAGTAAAGATTAAAGGATAAAGATAAATAACTAACTAACTTATCTATCTTTATCTTAAAGGATAAAGATAAATAACAAACTAACTAAAATATCTAATTCACACGCCTATTTTAAGATAAACATAAAAATAAGACTCCTAATCAGACTAAATGACAAAGGAATTAGACTCCTAAGTATAATAGGATTCCTTCATCACTTAAACACCTAAATTAAAACAATTAAAAACAATTAAGCTACATAGTCTCCTAACAGAACTAGAATACTGCATAGATGTCCTAACAGAACTTGGACTCTTCACCTTAGCCACGCATTATACTCCCCCTGTAGAAAAAACACTTGACCACAAGTTTTAGTCTTCGAAGCATGGGACTATATGACTGAGGCCTTGGTAACAAAAACATTGAGGTTTCTTGGCCTTGCTCATGGCACTTGAAGGAATAGAAGGAGATGTGGTGGAGGGCTCTTATGCCTTGGGCTTATCACTCGACAATTCAGGCGTGGGGGAAGGCGTGCTTGACGAAGCATCCAACGAGGGAGAAGGTGGGCTAAACCATGAGGGCTTCTTAAAACGATGCTCGTTTAGTTGGCGCTCAACCTTGGAAGCAAGAAGGCACACATCATCAAACGTTACATATTGCTGCAATTCAACCACATTGGCGATGAACTTGTTTAAACCAACAAGAAAATGAGCGCTCTTCTATTCGTCCTCTTCTTTAATATCACACGCCATATGGAGCCTTTCATACTCTTTAATGTATTGTTCGACACTCATAGTGGCTTGATGCAAGGAATTGCGGCGCATAAAAAGCTCTTGTCAGTAGGTTCTAGGCACAAAACATTTGCGCATCTTAGTTTTGAGGGAGGACCAGCAATCAATGGGTTGTTTGTCCTCTCTTGCACGCCTAGTACGCGTGGAATCGTACCTAAGTGAAGCGTACTTGGTGAGCTTTAGAATAGCATAGGAAAAACGTGAACCATCACTGAAGTTCTTGTGATAAAAGAACCGATCCAACCTGCTTTCCCACTCCAAATATGTTTCAGGGTTGAGGTTTCCATCAAAGGAAGGCAAATCAACCAACCTTAAGTCATTTTCACGCCTAAAATGATGTGGAGGTGGTCGTGCAAAGTTTACATCACGTTCAAAGGTGGAAACTTTCGTGGTCATAGCAGCCATCTGAGCCGCGGGTAGTTGAACTTGTTCTTGGGTAGCCTTAATGGCGTCATGCAAGGATTGGTGATCGTCAGGCATGGAGGAGGTGAAGTAGAGGTGCAGGAAAAAGAGGCAGCAGCTACACCACTTGATGTGTTTCTTGAAGCAAGAATCACTTAATTTAGGCTCTTTGATGTAGTTTAGTGGCTTTTCTATATGAAAGATTGGATCTTTATATAATCTTGAACGAATCTTGATTTAAAGAATGGTTCTTTAAGGTTTCTTGATTGATTCTTTAATGAAATAGTAACAAAAGTAGTAAATAGTAACTAGGATATGAAGAACTTAGGCGTATTTCGTCTCAAAGTTCAACTAGGGTTTTGGATTCTCTCCTAAATCTTTAACTCACAAGAATTAACTCAAAAATAATCTCTACTTTATTAATATGGCCGAAATTCTCTATTTATATTACAAGAATCCTAACTTATCTAGTAAAGCTTAAAGGATAAAGATAAATAACTAACTAACTTATCAACTGTTATTTCCCTAGGAACACTACAAGAGGGGGGGTGAATTGTATGTGTAGAAATAAACGTAATTTTTTGCGGAAATTTAAACTTAAACAAATAAACAAGCTAGAGGAACACAAGGGATTTTCACGAGGAAAAACTTCTTGGGTCCAACAAGAAGAAACAACCTCGACCACTAGGGATTTTAAACTCAACTCTTTCACTAATTAGGCCAAACAACTTTGTTACAACCTAATTCAATTCTCGAGCCACACCTTGAGTTCCTAAACTCAAGTTCCTGAGCCACTGTTCCCTTAACAGCAGTTCCTCTCAACTTCACTCGAAGTTTTCTCACTCTTACTAGCTTCACTCAAAGATTCTCTCTTACAGAACTTCACTCAAAGTCCCCTTACCCCAAAAACCAAAATATAATTGATCGAAATAAGCTTAGTGGAATTAGAGTAAGTAAGCAAATAACAAATGGCTATTATGAGAGAACTAAGGCACTGACACTTAATTAGTTAAACTCACTAAATCACTTAGTCAGACACAATTTGGAACTTACTTAGACTTCAATATTTATAGTGACAGTAATATAGAACGTGGGAATTAAAACGTGTATTTGTGAAAAACCATTATCCCATGATGTTCCTTCGTTTAAGGAACACGTTCCTTAACACATCCCATGATCCCATGATCACTTCTTAGATGTGGACATGTCTTAATTACTGCTCCTAGAATATAGGAATTACTTGAGCATTATCTGAAAATCAGTTTTAATTTAAAACAGATTTAATATTAAGACTGAAATTAAATCCTTAAGAAAATATTATCTTTTAAATAAAATCCTTTAAAAACCGAATAATATTTTTCTTATCTTTTTCGAAAAACAAAATCTTTTCCTTAAAAAGATTTTCCATAAAAATGGATTTTCTCTTAGATTAAAACGGTTACCTATTTTTTAGGCATGATTTACTCAACTTCCATTAGTGAACCGTTATAATGCTTCGAGCCTAAGTCTAGTTCCTTTTATTTACAAGTTCCTTTAACTGATTTATTTAGTGCCAATTCGTCTGTTCCTTACAAAGGAATAGACTATCTTTCTCAAATAAAACTGCCAATGTTCCTTACCAACATTACTCGTTCCTTTACAATGGTACTAGAAAATAAAAACGCCTTGCTTTATTCTTCTTGCTCCAATGTTGCTCCAGTATTAATTAGAGAAACATCTTCACTTAGTCTTCAAAATACTCACTTGATTTCTTCCTTGACTTAGTATTCTCTTTGTTCATTTCAATGATACCTTAAAAATCATACACTTAAATAACTCATTAGTCCACTACTTAGTTTGCATCTTTGTTCCTTTGTCATCATCAAAACTAGGGTTCAACAATTTCCCCCTTTTTGATGATGACAACAAAGGTACAAACTAAGGAAATAAAAAATAATATAAGTGAATGAAAAACATAAAACAATAAAGTAGAAATGAAAAATACAACAAAATTAAGTAACCCACTTAATGTTTGATTTTGATTTTTCATTTACCTTAACCTATTTTTGATTTTTCATTTACCTTAAGCTATTTTTTTGATTTTTCATTTACCCATACAAAAATTTTCATTTTATTATTTTATTGACAGTTTGTTCCTTAAATCTTTTCCCATTTGTCATCTTCAAAAAGAGCAAACTGTGCATGATTTCATGAATTGATTTCAAGACCTTGAGACCATAAGCAAACACCAATCATGGTTAAGTTAGAATATACAAAGGTTAGACTAGCTCAAACATCAATCACAGAATATTAGCCATTCCAAGGAAGAAATTATGCACATAAATCACAAACGAAGACAAAGTAGCAAAAGTCATATTTATATAGCACTTGTTCCTTGAACTACAAAAAGAGACAAAGAAAGAAAAAGAGAAAGAAAAAACGATGCAAAGCTAACAATCTTGTTCCTCGAAAGACAAAGAGGAACTAAGAACTAGGAAAGGGAAGGGGAATGGTGTTCCTCAACAACTTCTTCTTCTACCACATCCTTCACTTTCTTCATCACTTCACCATGATTTTCACCAACCTTCTGCTTCAAACTCTCAAGGGCTAGGGCCATTGTCTCCATCTTCTTCTGTTGCTCAGTCACCATATCACTTAGAACTTTCATGAGACCCGGCATCTTATCAGTTTTATCATCTAAGGTCCAGTGAAGATGATTATTAAATTTTATCATATGTTGTGCAGGAAGACAAACTTCATTTACCCAGCCACAATCATCCGAAGGAACTTGTTCCTCACCCTTAGAACCAGAGGCAGTAGGAGGTTTTGGTAGAGGAACTGGGCTAGGGTTGTTTGAAGGACCATCAGTTCCTAGAGTAGAAACAGATGGAGAGGTGGTGGTATATATGTGAGGAAGAAAAGGTGGTGGTGGTGGTGGTGGTGGAAGATTTGTAGAGGTGGTGGAGAAGGGATTAGGACCAGTCAACTCATCCTTTATCTGTTCAAAGCTGGAAGGAACAGAAAAAGATGAGGGAGAGATGGAAGAAAGTTTAGTGAGGGGAACAGAGAGTTTAGGTGATGATGGAGGAGTTGGTTCCTTGGTAGAGTTTTGTTCCTGTTCCTCCACATCAGAAAGAACTAATCGAGAGTCCTTGTTAGAAGGAACAGGGGCAGAAACAACAATTTTCAGTCTAGAGCTCTGCGTAACTCTTGTAGGAACATGAGGGGTAGGCTTTTTGGCAACTGTTTTGCGCCTCTTTGGTTTAGGTTCCTTGGGTTCAATGGGTGCAGGAACTGGTTCCTCCAAAATCACATCTACTAGTTCCTCTTCAACTGCCCTGGGCAGTTTCCTCTTGCTAGAGGAACTGGGAGCTGTTCTCCCTTGAGTTAGTACTCCCTCTTGCACAGAGAGATCCAAACCACTTAGAGTTTTCTCATTAAGAATATTTCCCTACTTAATTCCTAAAGTGGGCCAACCAGTTATCTTTACCTTAAAGTGATGAATGAGAGAGGTGATCAAAGCGCCATAACCAACTACACAATTATTTTCTATACAGTGGGTAAGATGTTGGATGAAAAGAGAAGGAAAGTTTATTTGTATATGCTGATCTAGGCAGAACATATAACACATGTCCAAGAGACCCACTTCATTCCTCTTTTCAGTTCGAGGAATGAGTGCTCTCCAAACTAAATATACAAAGACTTTGTGGACAGGAGAGAGTAGGTTGTGGTTTATCTTATTCTGACCAGCAATTCCCCCAAAAGATTCAACAATCTTGTCTTGGGGAAAATTAGGAGAAGAGGTGTTTTCCGTTTGCATGGTTTTGGGAGATTTTGTGTTTGGAAAAGGTGAATTGCATGATGTTTTTGCCATTTTGTGAAGTAAGGTTGGGGTTTTATGGTTTGTGAAGAGGTGTGAGGAGGATTATGAATGGCAAAGTTTAAGAGTCTAAGGAACACAATTTATGAGATGAATTAAAGAGGAAGATGAAATGCATGTAACAATAGGTGAAGTGTTACACGCGTAAAAACAAAAAAATAAATAAAAAATACAAAAAACAGATAAATGAGAATCATGATTTAATTAAATCTGATTCCTATATTTTTCGGATTTTTGGATCCTAAAAGCTAAGGAACTTGTGCTATAGGAACAACTTATGCTACACATCAACGTTCTTCATATTATGCATGTTTCTTTACCTTAGGAACAGTAAGGGGAGTATTATGTGACATTTGTGAGTTGTTTTATTCTTTGAATTCATGTTTATGTTTCAACATTCTATTTGCAATGGTCTTAGGCAATTAAACATATCTATATCACACAAGTATCAAATTATTCAAACATGGGGGAATTGAATAGGAACAATACTTAATTTTATTAACCTAACTCAAGCCTTAATTTTTCATATCTATCTCTTTGTAAAGGCTTAGTTAGTATATCAGCAATCTGATTTCAGTTTGACAAAACTCAAGTTTAATCAAACCTTTTTCACATTTTCTTTAAAAAGTGATGTCTGAATGTATATGCTTTAACTCTGAATGATGCACTGGATCTTTGAAATACTAATGCACTATATTATCACAATAAATAGGAACACAATTAAAGTTTATTCCATAGTCACTAAGTTGTTGTTTTATCCAAAGCATTTGAGAGCAACATGCAGCAGCTGCTACATATTCTGCTTCAGCAGTGGATAAAGCAATGTGTTTTGTTTCTTGGTACTCCAAGAAACTAAACTGTGACCAAGGAATTGTGCCATACCTGAGGTGCTTTTCCTATTTACAAGATCTCCAGCATAATCTGCATCTGCATATCCTTTTAGCTCGAATGTATCACTTCTTGGATAGTAGAGTCCAAGATCATCTGTTCCTTTAAGATATCTAAGAATTCTCTTCACGCAGTAGGTGAGACTCTTTGGATTTGCTTGAAATCTAGCACACAAACCAACACTGAAAGCTATGTCTGGACGACTAGCAGTTAGATACAAAAGTGAACCAATCATTCCTCTATATTTTGTTTGATCAACACTTGTTCCTATGGAGTCTTCATCTAATCTAGTTGAAGTTCCCATAGGAGTGTGATTTATCTTTGAATTTTCGAGGCCATATTTCTTTAATAGTTCCTTTATGTATTTTTGTTGGTGAACAATTATTCCTTTTTCAGTTTGTTTGATTTGTATCCAAGAAAGAAATTTAACTCACCCATCATACTCATTTCAAATTCATTCTCATGAGATTGAGAATTCTTTGCACAATGTTTCATTGTAGCTCCGAATATGATGTCATCAACATATATTTGAACAAGCAAAATTCAGTTCCTTTAGATTTTAGGAACAAGGTTTTATCAACCTTTCCTCTTTTAAAATTGTTTTCTAAAAGGAACTTAGATAATCTCTCATACCATGATCTAGGCTTGTTTTAACCCATAAAGAGCTTTATCAAGCTTGTAGACATGATTTGGGAGATTATTTTTTCAAAGCCGGGGTTGTTCAACATATACATCTTCTTTAGATAGCCATTTAAAAATGCACACTTAACATCCATTTGATATAATTTAAATCCCATGTAAGCAGCAAATGCAATTAAATTCTAATGGCTTCTAATCTAGCTACAGGAGCAAAGGTTTCTTCATAATCTATTCCTTCTTGTTGATTATAACCTTTTACTACAAGTCTAGCTTTGTTCTTACAATGGTTCCATATTCATCTAGTTTGTTTCTAAACACCCATTTTAAGCCAATTACTTTTTGTTGTTTAGATGAGGAACTAGATGCCATACCTTGTTTCTTTCAAACTCATTTAATTCAGCTTGCATTGCAGTAATCCAATCAGAGTCAGTTAAGGCTTCTTCATGATTTCTTGGTTCCATCATTGATAGGAACGCATGAAATGCACAAAATTCCTTAACTGAGATCTAGTTTGCGTACCTTTGGATATGTCGCTGATTATGAGTTCCATGGATGTGACTTTTGTATCTCCAAGGTTTTGGTTGAAACTCTCTTATAGGAACATGTTGTTCCTCATGAGTTCCTTGAGTAGATGAGGAACTCTGTCAGTTGTTCCTCTGTTAGCCTCGTGGACTCAGTTCCTTCATTTGAGGAACAGGAAGACATCTTCTCCTCCTTGAGGAACAGGAACATCATTGTTGTATTTTAAATCTCTGTTCCTTTCCTCTTTCACTTCTTCTTCTTCTTGTGAATCTGCTTTTCCACTTAGGTTGTACAACCCTTTCATAGTCTCAACCTGTATGCTTGGATTTATTTGTCAGATTCATCAAAGATTACATGAATACTTTCTTCAACACACATAGTTCTTTTGTTATATACTCTATAAGCTTTACTATGTGAGAGTATCCTAAAATATTGCTTCATCACTCCTTGCATCAAATTTTCCAAGATTATCTTTTCCATTATTATGCACATAACATTTGCACCAAATGTTCTAAAATAGTGATATTTGGTTTCTTTCCAAAGTAAAGTTCATAAGGAGTTTTTTAATGATAGGTCTCATCATGGCACGATTAATTATGTGACAAGCAGTATTAACAGCTTCAGCCCAAAAGTTCCTTGGAAGTTCACTAGCAATTAACATGGTTCTAGACATTTCCTCCAAAGTTCTATTTTTCCTTTCTACAACACCATTTTGTTGTGGTGTTCTAGGGGCAGAAAAATTATGATCTAGGCCATTATCTCTGCTTAAGTCATCAAATTTATAATTTTCGAATTCTCTGCCATGATCATATCTAATACACATTATTTTATGACCACTTAAAAACTCTTTTAGCAAAGACAAGGAACTCATCATAAGTTTCATCTTTACTAGAAGAAAAATAACCCAAGTATACCTAGAGTAGTCATCTACAATACAAACATACCTCTTTCCACTTCTCTTTGAATTCTCATGGTCCACATAAGTCCATATGAATTAATTCTAATGGTTTAGTGGTACTTACAATCGTTTTAGATTTGAAAGAGGATCTTACTTGCTTCCTCGTGCACATGCATCACAAACTTGATCAATATGAAATTTTATGGATGGTAATCCTAAAACAAGATCTTTTGATCTAAGTTTCTCAAGTAATGAAAAGCTAGCATGTCCTAGACGCTTGTGCCAAAGAAGTGAATCATCTTCAATAACACTAAGACAAGTTAAATTGATTTGAGGAACAAGGTCAGATCCACAATGTATGTGTTCCCTTTCCTTGTTCCTTCCAAGATAACCTTCTTAGTTTTAATGTTGATGATCAAGCATTTTTTTATATAAATTTTACAGATTTCCTTCACAGAATTGAGAAATCTTAATAGATTATGTTTTAGACCTTCAACTAAAAATACATTTTCAATGGATGTAATGGTGACTTACCAACCTTACCCATGGCAACTATGTTACCTTTCTTATTTCACCAAATGTTACACTTCCACCTTCATAGGTTGTGAGTGAGAGAAACTTAGTTTTGTCTCCTGTCATGTGCTTGGAACAACCACTATCGAGATACCATGTGTTGTTCCCCCTCACTCCAACCTGCAAAAATCAACTAGTTGTTAGTTGTAGGAACCCCTCTTTCGTGGGTTCCTGTTCTTGACTAGGATTTGTTTTGACAACCCATTTTTTTTACTTATTTCACATTTTCCAATCATTCAGATTTTAGTTGACATTGATTTATGTAATGACCTACCTTCCACAATACATACAAATTTATCCTAGGTAGATCAACATATTTCTTTGTCTTGTTCCTTTTCTTGTAGTTTTCAAAACCAAGACCTTCCTTTTCTTGGTCTGTGGTTTCTCAATCCACTTAGGAACCATGATTTTGCCTCTTTCCTTGCACAACCAGTTCCTTTTTAAGATTCAGATCTGTTCCTTTAAAAATTTTTTTTTATTCAAATTTTAATCTCAGATCTGTATCCTTTCAAAGGGTTGATCTTATATCAAAGGAACTCGAACAGGGCAAACTCCTTCAAGTGTGAAATTCTAAATTAATTAGATAATTTTCATTTTTCAAACTTTCATAATATTCTTTGATTTTTAAGTTTTTTCAAAACAATCAAAGAATCTAGTTTCAACATTGTTCTCATTTTCTTAAGCCATTCTATGTGTTCCTTGCAAACCTTTAAGGCTTGTTCCGTTTGTTTCACGTTTTTCACGTTCATCTCTACATTCAAGAATTGCATCATAAAGAAGATCATATATTTCAGGCCTAGTTTTACAATCTAAGTCTGACTCAAGACCATGTTGACTTACCTCAAATCTTCATCTTCTTTTTCTCATGTTTGCCATGAGGCAAAGGTTTGTGTTTCTTCAGTTTTTGTTCCTCTTCCTTCCGTCTCTGAATCTCCCCAAGCAGCTATCATGCTTTGAACGTTTGCCTTAGAGAAGGGTGTCTTTGATTCTTTGTTCCTTTCAGCAAAGCGTTCCTTGTTCCTTTCTTTGGTTTTTCATTTTCCCAAAGAGGACATTCCTTGATGAAGTGATCTGTACTACCACATTTATGACAAGCAGCTTTGTTAGAAAATTTCTTAGTTTTACCTTTAATTTCCATTCTTCATGTTCCTTACATCTTTCGAAATTTTCGAACCATGAGGGCTGCTTCTTCTTCTTCGAGTCAGAATCATCTTCATCATCTGCTTTGAGAGCAATTGATTTTATTTGGAGCTTTCACCATATTCAGTATCAAGGTGAAGCTCATGAGTCATAAGTGACCCGCCAGCTGTTCTAAGTTGAACTTAGTGAAGTCTTTTGTTTCTTGAAAGCAGTGACTTTAGCCATCCATTGTCCTTAGGAAGACTCCTAAGAACCTTTCGAACCTGTTCCTCAGATGAAATAAATTTCCAAGAGAAGCCAACTCATTAATAATGTTAGTAAAACGAGTAAACATTCTCAATGCTTTCCTTAGTTTCATGAGAACAGTTCATATTGATTCATAAGTAAATCAATTTTGATCTTTTGACTTCATTAGTTCCTTCATGGGTTACTTCTAGTAAATCCCATATTTGCTTTGCGATTTGCATCCCATTGATCCTATTATGTTCATGGGGTCCAAGTCCACAATGCAACAGTTTAATAGCCATGGCATTTACTTCCATTTTTTCAAAATCAGCTTTGTCATAATCAGAGAGGGGTTTTAGAGTTACTTCATTTTTGTCATTTGTAGTTGTGACCTCGAAATCACCAACTTCAATGACTCTTCATACCTGGTAGTTTTCAGCTTTGATGAATTCCAGTAGTTGTAGAACTTCCCATTGAACATGGGAGGCCTTTGCGTAGAATAACCTTCCTCAAGTTTCTCGGCTGTATTCATTGTTCCTTGGATCTTTTTCTCAACAGGGTTTCCTATCTCTTGTGAGTTCTAACTCTGATACCAATTGTTATTTCCCTAGGAACACTACAAGAGGGGGGGTGAATTGTATGTGTAGAAATAAAGGTAACTTTTTGCGGAAATTTAAACTTAAACAAATAAACAAGCTAGAGGAACACAAGGGATTTTTACGAGGAAAAACTTCTTGAGTCCAACAAGAAGAAACAACCTCGACCACTAGGGATTTTAAACTCAACTCTTTTCACTAATTAGGCCAAACAACTTTGTTACCACCTAATTCTATTCTCGAGCCACACCTTAAGTTCCTAAACTCAAGTTCCTGAGCCACTTTTCCCTTAACAGCAGTTCCTCTCAACTTCACTCGAAGTTTTCTCACTCTTATTAGCTTTACTCAAAGCTTCTCTCTTACAGAACTTCACTCAAAGTCCCCTTACCCCAAAAACCAAAATACAATTGATCGAAATAAGCTTAGGGGAATTAGAGTAAGTAAGCAAATAACAAATTGCTATTATGAGAGAACGAAGGCACTGACACTTAATTAGTTAAACTCACTAAATCACTTAGTCAGACACAATTTGGAACTTAATTAGACTTCAATATTTATAGTGACAGTAATATAGAACGTGGGAATTAAAACGTGTATTTGGGAAAAACCATTATCTCATGATGTTCCTTCCTTTAAGGAACACGTTCCTTAACACATCCCATGATCCCATGATCACTGCTTAGACGTGGACATATTTTAGTTACTGCTCGTAGAATATAGGAATTACTTGAGCATTATCCGAAAATCAGTTTTAATTTAAAACAGATTTAATATTAAGACTGAAATTAAATCCTTGAGAAAATATTATCTTTTAAATAAAATCCTTTAAAAACCGAATAATATTTTTCTTATCTTTTTCGAAAAACAAAATCTTTTCCTTAAAAAGATTTTCCATTAAAATGGATTTTCTCTTAGATTAAAACGGTTACCTATTTTTTAGGCATGATTTACTCAACTTCCATTAGTGAACCGTTATAATGCTTCGAGCCTAAGTCTAGTTCCTTTTATTTACAAGTTCCTTTAACTGATTTATTTAGTGCCAATTCGTCTGTTCCTTACAAAGGAACAAACTATCTTTCTCAAATAAAACTGCCAATGTTCCTTACCAACATTACTCGTTCCTTTACAATGGAACTAGAAAATAAAAACGCCTTACTTTATTCTTCTTGCTCCAATGCTGCTCCAGTATCAATTACAGAAACATCTTCATTTAGTCTTCAAAATCCTCACTTGATTTCCTCCTTGACTTAGTATTCTCTTTGTTCCTTTCAATGATACCTTAAAAATCATACACTTAAATAACTCATTAGTCCACTACTTAGTTTGAATCTTTGTTCCTTTGTCATCATCAAAACTAGGGTTCAACATCAACTAACAAACTTATTTGTCTTTATTTTGAAGGATAAAGATAAATAACTAACTAACTAAAATATCTAATTCATACGCCTATTTTAAGATAAACATAAAAATAAGACTCCTAATCAGACTCAATGACAAAGGAATTAGACTCCTAAGTATAATAGGATTCCTTCATCACTTAAACACCTAAATTATAACAAGTAAACTACATAGTCTCCTAACAGAATTAGGATACTATATAGATGTCCTAACAGAACTAGGACTCTTCACCTTAGCCAAGCATCAGATCCCCTCCAAATTACAATTTGTAAAACACCACAACACAACCCACTAACAAGTAGCGAGGGCAAGTAAGGGATCGAACCCAAGGGAGAACCGGCAGTGAACACGAATTTCGGACTATTAGAGGACGAGTCTCGGTTACAACTTGGATTGAGGGGTTGTATTAAACTAGGTCATGAAATTAAGTTATAATGAGAATACAATATGATGAAAATAGGTCTTGGGTATGAGGCTCCAATCTAAGTTCATATGAGATAGTCAATGGAGAACTAGTTAATTGAGCTATGGATGTTATGAGGTGAATTATATGTTATAACTAGTCACCTTCTCAAGCAAACTAGTACTATGTTAGACTACGCAACTGATACTCTCGTGGTAATTACTCAATTCAACGTGCCTAAGTACTTCAAGTTCACAAAATCTTGACTCAAATACCTAATCTCTTAGTGAATTCAAGACAAGTGAGTCTAGTGAGCTACATATCCTAAATTCACCTCTCGATTACAATTAGGATAGCTTAGAAGAGTTTCAATGGTGATCAAGCAAAGAGACCCACAATCAAATTACACTAAAACTCAATTTTCACATTCACAATCCCATCAATATGCTCCAATCAACTATACATAGTCACAAAGGGAGGTTTTCACCCCCAAGCCCTAAAATGGGACTACTCACTACTCATGATGAACAACATAGCATACATAGAAACACAAATTACCAACATGCAAGTAGAAATTGAGTAGCGAAATTGGATAAACTAAAGAAACTCAAAACATGCAATTACTTAGATTAAAATCAAGTGCAAAAAGTAGAAACTCATTGATTACAAGAAATAAATGTCGAGTTTAAACCTTAAAATCCACTACGAGTGCATAAATTAATTGAGATCCTCAAGAGTTTGAAGTTGTCACCCCCTCTCTCTCTTGTTTCTCTCCTTCTTTTAAAGCTAAAAACTAAAAACTAGAACGTAGGATCAGTCTTCCCCTTTACATTCTCCCCCCCCCCCCCCTTTGCTTTTACATGGCACTCAAAAAATATTAAATCGTGCCGGAGAAAGCAAATTATCGGCCAGAGCACAGGGGAGCGCCCGCTCCTTCATGGAGCGCTCGCTCTGGGGGATCTTGGGAAGCGCTCGCTCCAGCATGGAGCGCTCGCTCTTCACAACCTGCAGCCCATCCAAAACATCTACCCAAGTTGAGCTACAGCTTTAGTAAGGAGCGGTAGCTCCGAGCTTGAACCAGCAAAATCAGCTCCAGCATGGTGAGAGCACCCCAACCAAAGCCATGAGCCACCTCGAGAACCTGCAAAGCAACACAAACAACACAAAAACGCAACGACAAACTACTCTAGGACACCAAAAAGACTCAAGGACACAAAATTACAAAAAAAGAACTAAAAACTAACGAAAATGACTCGACCAAAGCTTAAAAGGAACCTAAAGACGGCCTTGAATGAGCACAAAAGCTCATTCATCATGTTGAGATTAAAATCCATAGTGGTCGAGGTTGTTTCTTCTTGTTGAGCCCAATAAGTTTTTCCTCGTAAAAATCTCTTGTATTCCTTTAGTTTGTTTCTTTGTTTAGGTTTTATAATTCTGTAAAAAGCTATGTTTATTTCTACACATACAATTGACCCCTTCCACCCTCTTGTATTGTTCCTAGTGAAATAATAATTGGTATCAGAGCTAGAACTCACAAAAAAATAAGAAACCCTGTTGATAAAAAGATCCAAGGAATAATGAACACCACCAAAAACTTAAGTAAGTTTACTCTACGCAAAGGCCCCCTATGCTCAATGAAAAGTTATATTATTACTGGAAGAATAGAAATGGAGATTTTCATCAAAGCCGAAAACTACTAGGTATTAAGAGTTATTTAAGTTGGTTATTTTGAGGTCACAACTACTATTGACAAAAATGAGATAATCCTAAACCCTTCTCTGAATATGACAAAGCTGACTTTGGAAAAATGGAAGTGAATGCAATGACTGTTAAACCTTTGCATTGTGGACTTGGACCCTATGAACACAATAGAATCATGGGATGCAAATTTACAAAGCAAATATGGGTTTACTTGAGGTAACCCGTGAAGGAACTAAAGAAGTCAAGAGGTATAAAATTGATTAACTATTGAATCAATATGAATTGTTCTCTGTGAAAGATAAGGAAAGCATAAAAGAGATGTTTACTCGTTTTACTAACGTTATTAATGAGTTAGCTTCTCTTGGAAAGTTTATTTCATCAGAGGAACAGGTTCAAAAAGTTCTTAGGAGTCTTCCTAAGGATAGATGGATGGGTAAGGTCACTGTTTTACAAGAAACAAAATACTTCACCAAGTTCAACTTGGGACAACTTGCTGGATCACTTATGACTCATGTGCTACACCTTGATATTGAGTGTGGTGAAAGCTCTAAGTCTAAGTCCAGTGCCCTGAAAGCTGATGATGAATATGAATCTAACTCAGAAGAAAAGGAAGCAGCTTTCATGGTCCGAAAATTTCAAAAGATGTATAGGAACATGAAGAATGGAAACTTCAAAGGTAAAGCTAAAATTTTTTCTAACAAAGCTGCTTGTCATAAATGTGGTAGTACAGATCACCTCATAATGGAATGTCCACTTTAGAAAAACAACAAAACCAAAGAAAGGAACAAGGAACGTTTTGCTGAAAGGAACAAGAAAACTAAAGCACCTTTCTCTAAAGCGGACGTTCGAAAGGCGATGATAGCAGCTTTTGGAGATTCAGAGACTGCAGAGGAAGATGATCAAAAAAAAATGAAGAAACTGCAAATCTTTGCCTCATGGCAAACACTAACATAAAGGAAGTTGAAGAAAATGTTGAGGTAAACCAGCATATACTTGAATCGGACTTAGATGGAAAAACTAGGATTAAAATTTATGATATTTGTTATGATGCAATTCCCGGATGTACAGATGAACATGATAAATGTGAACAAAATGTTAAAGTTAGTAAAGAAGAATGGCTTAAGAAAATGAGAACGAATGTTGAAAGTTGGTTCTTTGATTTATTTGATAAAAACTTAAAAATCAAGGAAATGGATGAGAGTATGAAAAATGAAAATTATCTAATCAATTTAGAAATCTCACACCTAAAACAATTTGTCTTTCTTCTAATTTCCATTGATATAAGATCAACTCCTTTGAAAGGTTACAAATTTGAGATCGAAAATTTGAATAAAGAAAAAATTATCTTTAAGGAACAAATCTGTAATCTCAAGAAGGAACTTGTTGTTGAAAGGAACAGAGGCAAATTGATGGTTGTTCCTAAGTGGATTGAGAGACCACGAACTAAAAGAAAAGAAGGACTTAGTTTTGAAAACCACAAGAAGAGGAACAAGCCTAGGAAATACGTTGACCTACCTAGTGACAAATTTTGCATGTATTGTGGAAAGATTAGGTCATTACACAACTCAATGTCAACTAAGAACTGGAATGATTGGCAAGAATGTGAAAATGAGAAACATGAAATGGGTTTAACTAATGCTAGTCAAGAACAAGAACCCACGAAGAAAGGGTTCCTACAACTAACAACTAGTTGATTTTTACAAGTTAGAGTCAGGGGGAAGCACTTGGTATCTTGATAGTGGTTTTTCTAAGCACATGACAGGAGACAAATCTGAGTTTCCCTCACTCTCAACCTATAAAGGTGGAAGTGTGATATTTGGTGACAACCATAAAGGTAACATAGTTGCCATGGGTAAGGTTGGTAAGTCAACATCACATTTCATTGTAATGTTTTTCTAATTGAAGGATTAAGACATAATCTTTTGTGTATTTCCCAATTCTTTGATAAGGGAAACAATGTAAAATTTAACAGTGAAAAGTACTTGATCACAAACAATAACTCTAAGAGTGTCATCTTAGAAGGAACAAGGAAAGGGAACACATATGTTGTGGATCTTGATTTTGTTCCTAAAAATAATTTGACATGCCTTTGTGTTATGGATGATTATACTCTCCTATGACATAATTGACTTGGGCATGCAAGCTTTTATTACTTGACAAAATTAGATCAAAAGATCTTGTTTTGGGATTACCATCTATAAAAATTCATATTGATCAAGTTTGTGATGTGTGTGCCAAGGGAAAGCATATAAGATCTTCTTTCAAATCTAAAACTATTGTGAGCACCACAAAGCCATTGGAATTAATTCACATGGATTTGTGTGGTCCTATGATGATTCAAAGTCAAAGTGGTAAGAAGTATGTACTAGTTATTGTTGATGACTATTCAAGATATACTTGGGTTATTTTTCTCTCTATTAAGGACGAGACTTATGATGAGTTCCTTGTCTTTACAAAGAGAGTTCAAAATTTGAGTGGTAACAAATTAATGCGTATCAGATCCGATCATAGTAAGGAATTTGATGACTTGAGTAGAGATCATGTCCTAGATCACAATTTTTCTTTGCGTAGGACACCATAACAAAATGGTGTTGTAGAAAGGAAAAATAAGACTTTGGAGGAAATGGCTAAGACTATGTTAATAGCTAGTGAACTTCCAAGGAACTTTTGGGTTGAGCCTATTTATACTTCTTGTCACATAATAAATCGACCATGATGATACTTATCATTAATATAACTCCTTAACTTTATTTTGGTAAGAGTTCCAATATTAAACATTTCATAACATTTGGTTGTATATGTTTTGTTCATAATAATGGGAAAGATAATCTTGGAAAATTTGATGCAAGGAGTAATGAAGCAATACTTCTTGGATATTCATATCATAGTAAGTCTTATAGAGTTCACAATAAAAGAACTATGTGTGCTAAAGAAAGTGTGCATATTATCTTTGATGAATCTGACAATTTTAATCCAAGCAAGCAGGTTGACAATTTTAAAAAAGCGCAGCCCTTCTTGCACCTAGAAGGGTTGCACTTTTTTAAAAGCGCAACCCTTCTGACTTAGTAGGGCTGCGCTTTTAAAAAAAGCGCAGCCCTTCTGTAATTTAGGGTTGCGCTTTTTTTTACTAGCGCAGCCCTTCGTTTAATTTTTTTTTTTTTGAGTGAATTTAGTGCGCGCATGTACAGTATCCACAACACTTTCCCTCTTTCTTTCACTTAGAGTTTATACGAGCGAAAAAATTTCGAGTGCACCACCATTTTTTCGACCTAATTCCAGTGCACCACCACCACCACTACCACATTGGCGACTTTTTTCGAGTGCACCACTACCACCATCACCACATTGCGCGACTTTTTTCGAGTGCACCACCACTGCACCACTGCCGCCCACCACAAATTCGAGTACAGTGGGTTTGCGCGACCACCTTGCGCGCCACCAACCCCGTGCAACCCTTCTCTTCTCTTCTCTCCTCTTCTCCACCATCACCACTACCCTTCTCTTCTCTTCTCATCTCTTCTCTTCTCATCTCTTCTCCACCATTTGAGTGGTTAATTAGCTATGAATTAATTTTGTTTTTAAGTTATTTTTGTTTTTCTTATTTGAATTAAATGATTAATGTGCAATGTGGGTTTTGTCAATTGTAGGAAGAAGAGGATAAGGAACGCAAATAAAGTCCCAAGTATCTCTTTTCTCTTCATTGCTCGTCGTTGGTGTTAAGAGGTAACTAGATAGTTTAACATGTAGACAAAGTTGATAATTTATTGATGTATATATGTATTTTTTATAATGTATATTATAATTTATTGATATGAGATTGTATGAAAACGCAATGTGATTTAGCTATATATAAATTCTACAAGTTGTTTGAATCATCATCATATGCCTAGATACCCGTTCAAGACTTACTCATTAGGAGTAAGTCTTGAATAGTCCCCGGTTTGGGACTATTCTTGGACGTTTGATCTCACTTAGGTGGTGAATGTGTGTCTTCTTTTCAATTCTGAGGAAAATCTTGGCTTATCGTTTCTCTACATTGTTCTCTGGGTACATATGTAGATAAGCAATTATCTACATTGTGTACTTGGAGAACTGTAGGGAAATGCTGCCGGATTTTCCTTAGAATTGAAAAGTTGGCATATATTCACTAGTGAGATTAGACGTCCAAGGATGGGTTAGGTTGGAGTGATAAGGACCTTTGACTGCATGCATACAATTGAACATGTCACTAGCTTAGCTTGCTATATACGTGTGTGATTTGAATATGTGAGTGTGTGTACTTTAATAATGATTGATGCATTATAATGAATGTTGTGTTTAATTATTAGAGGTGGTCTTCTTGAATAAGATGGATCTTACTTTGATGTATGGTAGTCGTGAATCGATTGAGTTTGTGAATGGGGTCTCGGAATTCTGTAGAAGTGCATTAGAATATCAAACATCCTCTGGAGCAGTCGACTTTTATTGTCCTTGTTTGGATTGTAGAAATGTGAGCAAGGTTAGTAGTATACATGTGGTTAGGGAGCATGTCTTTCGCCGTGGGTTTAGGCCTCAATACCACGTATGGGTTTGGCATGGTGAGCAGGGGAGGTATATGGTAAGCTCTGGAGTAAAGAATGATGAATGTGAAGAAAAGAAGGATGATGATGAGTTAGGGGATGAGAATTTGGATGATGAATTTGGAGATGACGATAGGGATCGGGTAGACGAGATGATACACGAGGTTGAAGATCAGTCGTGTAGAAGGGCTCCCGAAGGCTGCAGCCCTTCAATCTTAGAAGGGTTGCGCTTGTTTAAAAAAGCGCAGCCCTTCAAGCTTAGAAGGGTTGCGCTTGTTGAGAAAAGTGCAGCCCTTCAAGCTTAGAAGGACTGCGGTTTTAGTAAAAAGCGCAGCCCTTCGTTGTGAAGGGCTGCGCTTTACAAGCGCAGTGCTACTTGAAAAGTGAAGGGCTGCTATTGAAAGGGCTGCTGTCAAAAAGCGCAGCCCTACAGGCCATTTTCAGCGCAGCCCTTCTTCATTTTTCCGCTAGTGAGAAGAAGATCTTCAAAATAATGTTGTTCCCGTTCCTCAAGATGATGAAACTGTTGTATTTAAATGCTAGTCATCTAGACATAGCCTTTAGTGTTGGTTTCTCTGCTAGATTTCAAGCAAACCCCAAGGAGTCTTATATAACAACAATAAAGAATTAGATATCTCAAAGGAACAGATGATCTTGGACTTTTCTATCCAAAAAGTGCCACATTTGAGTTAAGAGGATATGCTTATGCTGACTATGCTGGAGATCTTTTAAATAGGAAGAGCACCTCAGGTACGATTCAATTTCTTAGTCATAGTTTAGTTTCTTGGAGTACCAAGAAACAAAACTCGGTTGCTTTATCCACTGTTGAAGCATAACATGTAGCTGATGCTGCATGTTGCTCTCAAATGCTTTGGATAAAACAACAACGCTATGACTATGGAATAAACTTTAATTGTGTTCCTATTTATTGTGATAATACAAGTGCCATTAGTATTTCAAAAGATTCAATACATCATTAAGAGCTAAGCATATACATATCAGACATCACTTTCTAATGTGGAAAAAGGTATGGTTAAACATGAGTTTTGTCAAATTAAAAATCAGATTGCTAATATTGTAATTAAGCCTCTACAAAGAGATAGATCTGAAAAATTAAGGCTTGAGTTAGGTTTAATAAAACTCAAGTAATTGTTCCTGCTCCAATCCCCCATGTCTGAATTGATTTGTCTTACGTTATGTGATATCAAGTGACTGTGATGAATTGCCTAAGACCATTGCAAATTAAAATGTTCTAAATGTAAACATGGGTTCAAAGGAATAACGCAACTCAAAAATGTCACATAATACTCCCGTTATTGTTCCTAAGTAATAGAAACATGCATGATTTAACGAATGTTGATAATAAGTAAAAGTTATTTCTATAGCACAAGTTTCTTACTTTTCTTTTTCTTTACTTAAATTAAAAAGTCGAAAAAAGAGAGGAAGTCTTGATTCAATTTTTATCTTTCCTTTTATTTTTATCTTTTTAATTTTCCGCGTGTAACTCTTCTGAACTGTTACGTGCACCTTCTTTCTTTTTCTTTCTTCCTTCCAAAATAGTGTTCCTTTAATCGCTTCATGTTCACTGCTATTCATCTTTATCTCACCTCTTCGCACCACATAAAACCTTGAACTTTTTCCACCAAATGGCAAAACCTCTCTCAATATAATCACCTTTTTTCAAGACAAAAACTCCCAAAACCTCACAAATGGAAAAGCCATCTTCTCCATCCAAACCCCTAAAACTCGAAAATCTTCAAGAAACACCAATGAAGGTAGAGAAACAAAAATTGGAGTCACCTAAGAGAAGTATTAGATGAAGAAAACTAATTGGGCAATATTATGAAGAAGAAACCTTCGAATTAGATGAAGGAGAAGGAAAAGCAACACATGCTCCTTCCAAAGGAATTGCCACTGCTTCCTCAATGAAACAAGTGAAACAAAGTGATTCAAGGTATGTACTTGGATTTTATGTTGATTTCGAATGGGCCAAGAAAGTTCAATTCAATGAACTAATTTAAATTTTAAATTAACAAGGTATGGAGTACCTTTTTGAAACTACATTTAATAATGCCTTAGTTCTTTTAGTTATGGACGAATTTTGTGCAAACTTCATAAACACTAATGGAGTATGTAGTACTGAAGTTAGGGGGAAGAAAATAAATTCCCAAGAAACTTTAGGAAAAATATGGGAAGTTCCTTGCACAGGAACCGATTTATATTTCAAGAGGAAAGGAACAGTCACCTTTCCTAATCTCTCCTAGGATGACATAGTTCAATCCTTTGGGGGAACTGCTGGCCAGACCAAAATCAACCACAATCTCCTCTCCTTGGTACATAAAATTTTGTTTAACCTTGTTTGGATGGCACTCATTCCTCCAACTAAAAAGAGGAATGAGGTGGGTCTCCTAGATATGTGCTACACGTTCTGCCTTGACCAACACATCCAAATAAACTCCCCTCTCTTTTTATCCAACACCTTACATACTGTATAGAGAATGATCGTGTTGTTGGATATGGTGTTTTGATTACTTCTTATCTCTCACTTTAAAGCCAACATAGCTAGTTGGTCTACCTTGGGAATTAAGTACGGTAATATTTGAAATGAAAAAATTTTGTATTGATTGGACCTCTTTGTCCAAGATAGGGTACTAACTCAAGGGAGGATGTATCAACCCGTATTTTTATACCCGTTCAATAATTATCTGTATTAATTTATTTAATGAAAATGATTTCAAATTTCTTTTATTAACAATATAAATTTTTACTAGCTTTGACTTTATCTTTGACGTGGTCAAAAACAAATTTCCTAAATTTACTAGGGTAAGTTAAGTACCCAATACCTATCATATAGTATTATAAGAAGAGAGCAAGTAGAAAAAAAAAAAAAAAAACAAAGGAAAGAAGAGTAGTGCAGTAGTTTGGTATCTAAAACCACGACACCATCTTTCTTCATATTATTCAATTTCTCCCATCAACCATTAAACCTTCAAAAAAAAATAATTTACCAACCATCACTACATCAACCCCGATCCATCATCTCCATCTTCATCTTTGGTTCGTTAGTTTGACAGAGAGGAATTAGTTCTTGGGCTTGCGGATTCCGAGACGAAAATCGGAGCAAGGAGCAGTTTTCGGGTCTTTTATAGTGTAGTTTCATCCTTATTACTTCCCCTAATCAAGTAAGTAATAATATTAAGTTTTATTTTCATATTTGGTGATTTATTTTCAGAATTTGGGGTTTTATAAATTAGGGTTCATAACAAAATCGAATTGGGGGAAATTCCTACTATGCGAAATTGGTATAATTGGTTTGTGTTTCATGTTTAATTCGACTTAGTTGATGTATTATCGAGTTGGATTTGTGAAATTATTGTCTCTAAAGTTTACTCTAAAATTATTGTTATATGTGGATTGTTTGTTCTGTTTTGCACGCAGCTACTGTTTTGGCTTTTTTCTCAATGATTCTGTCGGTTTTTAGACCTTGGTTACTTCATGAAAGTCGTAGAGCTTGACGAGCTAATGAATTTAGGCTCAAGAATTGTGTGATTTGGAGTTGTATACTAGGAGTTATGCCTTGTGCAAGTTCTTGTTGTTTAGCTGTTTTGGTGTTATGGTGGTGGCGGTAATATGTTATATGGGTTTTTTTTTTTTTTGAAAGAAAGAAAAGGGATTTCATTAATATTTCGCCAAACGGCACTTACAAGTCATTTCTGAAAAAACATAAAATTCTAATAGAAATACATATCACCCTAGAAATGTAAACATCGCAGATTTGACTTAATTTTGCCTTAATAAAAATCTTCATCTGAAGCAATGCAATCTGTGAGTTCGCTCTGGTTCGGCATACGATCTGCAGATGCGGAAATTTTGGGATGAACGTACTCCAATAGTCTTCCATAATTTTACAGAAGTTGTGAAACCCTAATTCTTCATGTTGAATCTCGAACTTCAACCAATGAGAATAATTTCTCATACCTAAAAACAAAAGAACCATACTCACAACTCCCATAGGGGAGAAGGAGATTTCCAAAACAAAGACTAAAAACCCCATAAAAGGGTTTGAGAAAATCTCATAAAGAGATACTAATTTATTGAACAAAATAAGAAAATGAACTAAAAACTGAAAATTAAAGGGAAAAAGGGGCCTACCATGGATGAAAACATCCATGGCAGCCCCTAAATGATGAAGAAGGGGTAAGGGAGGCTAGGGTTTTAGAGAGAGAAAAGGACAGGGGAGGCTAGGTTTTTACTAATATGTTATATGGATTGTTGTGTGTTGTGTTGGTATTGTGATCTGGTGACAACTTCACCTTATGGGGGATATGCAATTATTTCAATTAATGAATGTGATCATGCTGTAATGCAATATTAGAAGTGGCATTAGCTAAGTTGATTTGGTAATTAGTTGTCTCGATAGCCATTTTTTTCAGGATCACATCGATAATTCACTACTACATAATTGACTTTAAGTAACACATATTGGTAACACTTTTTAAAGTGTCAATTTTCTTGACTATACATGTAACACTTTAGTTTTTTGTAACACTGATGTTATGGTTTTATATAGAGTTTTCTCCCCTAATTATGTGCTATAAGTTGTGATTATGGTGCTCTTAGGAGCCATTTGGTACTAATTCTCTCCATCTATTTGTGGTTTGCTATTTTGTATTGAATTGTAGGTTTTGGAAGCTATCACCTACTTTACATGATTGCACAGTGGATTAGAGAGGTTAGATGCCGAGTTTCTAGATCCCGAGGATGATTTCCGGGACTTTGAGCAAAGAAAGAAAAGAAAACGAAGATAAGCCCGATCGGCCCGATAGGATCGGGCGGCCCAGCCCGATCGGGCGAGATACCAGTTCTCCATGCTTCAGCTGCGGGCCCGATCGGGCGTTTTATGCCCTGTCGTAATTCGGTCTTTAGCCCGATCGGGCGAGTTGGCCCGACGTCGGGCGCCATTCCAGCACTCTGCCTCCCATTTCATAAGGCCGCCCGATGTCATCGGGCGGGTCAGCCCGATTGCATCGGGCGTCTGGCGGTTTTGGCCTTAATCATCTTCTTTGGAGCCCGATCCTGTCGGGCGACTTTGGCCCGATCGGGCGGCTGGCGAGACGCGAGATTTTTAATGATTGCGGGCCCTTTTTTCGAGATTTTCTTCTATTGTTTTAGGGCTTGTATAAATAGAAAAATCAGAATTATTAACTCCTATCTAGTTTTTATTATTAGTTTTTCTTAGAGGTTTCAAGAACCTTAATTTATTGCTTTGTGATTTCAATTCAAGATCAAACCTTTTGCTTATTCATAGTTCAATATAATTGGTAATCTTTCTTCTTTACTTCTTTGTTATTTCTTCCATTGTTAACTATTTTTGTTTCTTAGTTATTTGCCATGTTTCAAGTATGAGTTTTTATATGATTCTTGTTATTGATTTCATGATTATGAGTGAGTAGTTCTATATCTAGAATTGTGGAGATCTATGTATACAATAAGGGATTGATAGATTAGTTTGATTATCTGGTATTTCAATTGTTTCCTTTGATTGTATTCTTCATGCTAGGATTATAAGTTAGGCCTGATTTATATTTCTACTTCTGCAATATGAATCTACTTCGAGAGGAGAGATACCGTATAGGCTTTCAATTATTAGGCGAAGTGACCCTTGACTATGCGAGAGCGGCTGGGTGATCTTTGAGGGAGGTAATGTTCGAGAGAAATTACTGTGCCCTAGACAATTGACTTACTAGGTGGTTATCGTTTATCCTTGATTTCCCGAATTGTATGCATAGTGATCCATGATTCTAGTACTTTACTGATATATTTACACCTTCTTATTTAATTCTGTTACCTGTTTAGCTTAGTAACACAACCATTCATCTGATTTTGTTAGTATAATATTAGAGTTCAGATACAATAGTAAACTTCTCCCTGTGGATTCGATCCTGACTTCCCTGACTACTAGTTAGTGGACCTTAGGTTATTTTTGATTAGGTGATGCGACTTTAGCCTGTCAAATTTTGGCGCCGTTGCCGGGGAGACGGTTTATTTTATTTTGTCTGAATTATAGTATTAAACTAACCTCTACTCTGAAGAACACCTGTTCTTTGGAGCATCTCACGTTTGTTTTAGTGTTTTTGGTGTATGAGCAGGAAATTGAAATCTCCAAATCTCATCCCGTTCGATCCAGAGATTGAAAAGACCGCTCGTAGACTCAGAAAGAAAACTAAGCAAGCTAAGCTGTCTGCAGGGACACCCTCCCAAAAACACCATCTCCACCACTTCCCCACACAAGAAAACCCCACCTCACCTATTACTGTCAACATGGGTGAGAATGTTACTCGAACCTTAGAGATTATGCGCAACCATCTCCTGATAACGTGCCTACTGGGGTACGGATGCCCACTATTGCTGCTACAAATTTTGAGATCAAGTCTCATGTTTTGAATATGGTTCAGAACAATCAGTTCGCTGGGTTACCATCTGAAGACCCAAATCAGCATCTGCAGAGATTTTTACAGTGTTGTGCTACTCAGAAGCAAGCTGGTGTTACTCCTGATGAGATGAACTCCTTCTATTTGGTTTCTCTCTGCGCGATAAAGCTTTGTTCTGGTATAACAAGCTGCCTTCCACCATCACCACCTGGCCAGAACTTTCCAAGATTTTCCTCATCAAGTGGTACCCTTACCAGAAAACTGCAGATATGAGACATGCCATAGTTACTTTCACCCAAGATCCTGGTGAATCTCTATATGAAGCTTGGGAGCGGTTCAAGGATCTGCAGCGTCTATGTCCTCATCATGGGTTGGACCAGTGGTACTTGTGTCAGATTTTCTACACTAGAGTTGATGCAGATACACGACGGGTAATTGATGGAGCATCTGGTGGGTTCTTCATGGATAAAGCAATTGAGGAAGGGTATGAACTTTTGGAGAAGCTAGCATCTAATCAAGCCTCTACCATTCGTTCCTCTTTGAAAAAGGTGGTAAACATGATGTTGAAGCCATTTCTCTACTGTCTGGGCAACTAGCTACTCTAACTCAGAAAATTGACTCCCTGAAGTTAGGTAATGATTCCTCCCATATGAGTGTTAATGCGATGGCTAGTGCTTCTAACTATAATGTGCATGTATGTGATGCTTGTGGAATATCTGGGCACAACTCTCAAGAGTGTCCTGCGCTGGGAAATAACTGTGAGGCTGTCAATGCTTTCCAATCACAACCTAGGAACCAATTCAACCCCTATTCCACACCTACAATCCTGGGTTAAGACACATCCCAACCTCTCATATAGGAGTACTAATGTGTTGAACCCTCAACCCAACAACCATATCCACCTCAACAACAGGGTCAACAATACCAACCTTCACAACAAGCTCCACCTGGTTTTCAGAGAAATCAAGCACCTCCACAGCCTGCTCCTCCTGCTGACCCAGCCATGACAGAGTTGAAGAATATGATGTTCCAGATGCAGAAGGGGTTCAATGCTTTTCAAGCTGACACAAAAGCTCAACTGGAAAATTTGGGCACGCATAACAAGATGTTGGAACTCAACTAGCTCAGTTGGCTAGTTCTTCTGCTAGTAGGCCACCTGGGGCCTTACCTTCACAATCATGCAACCAAGGGACACTGCCAACGCCATCACTCTTAGGAGTGGACACATTATGATGGTCCCCCAATGCCTAAGGATGGTCCGGTTGAGTCAGAAAAAAATGCAGACATAACTGAAACTTCGTCAGCTCCTGAGGCTACCACCAACACAAATGCAGAGAAGCAGACAGTACCTGAAAACAGTCCCTCAACCACTCCTGCGATCAAGGTTCCTTTCCCACTCGTCTATCAAGGAATAAGCTGGATCACACAACTTGGTAAGTTTATGGAGGTAGTGAAAAATCTTCAGGTAACTGTTCCATTTACTGAACTCATTACTCAAGTACCTGCATATGCTAAATTTTTGAAGGAAATTTTGACTAGGAAAAGAGCTTTAATGCAGTAGAAACTGTTGCCTTTACTGAAGAATGTAGTGCTCTTTTACAAAATCAATCCCCCCCTAAATTGAAAGATCCGGGGAGTTTCTCCATCCCTTGTAATATTGGCACCATATTTATTGACAAAGCCTTATGTGATCTAGGTGCTAGTGTTAGTGTCATGCCCTTGACTGTTTGTAAAAAGCTTGACATGGGAGATTTAAAATGTACCAACATTACTCTTCAAATGGCTGACCGTTCTGTTAAATACCCCCTAGGTATCTTAGAGGACGTTCCTGTGAGGGTAGGTAAATTTTACATTCCTGTGGATTTTGTTGTGCTTGACATGGAAGAGGATACTCAAATCCCAATCATTTTAGGGAGACCATTCCTTCATACTGCTGGAGCTGTCATAGATGTAAAAAATGGGAAATTAACTTTGACTGTGGGGGATGATAAGGTAACTTTTAGTTTGACCAATGCTTTGAAAAGTCCCATGCTAGAGGAAGCCTGTTACAGAATAGATGTCATTGATGTGCTGGTTAATGATGACATGCCTCAATCCCTTATGCGGGATCCACTGGAGGCTTTGCTTTGTTTTACTCTTCCACAGGTGTGATATTATCCGGACTACTGAAGCGGATGCTTGGGAAGCAGCTTTTACCTGTGTCGAGCTTGATGGTACTACCACTCATGAGGATGAACGGTTAGTATGTGCTACTCCACCGGTAGAGGTAAAGAAACCTGAACTGAAACCCCTTCCCCCTTCTCTGCGGTATGCTTTTCTGGATGATTCTGAAAATTGCCCTGTGATTGTTAGTGCTGCATTAAATGATGGTCAAATGTCTCAACTTTTTCTGTTTTGCGACAACATAAAAAGGCAATTGGATATAACATTGATGATTTGAAAGGCATAAGCCCTGACTTTTGCATGCATAAAATCCATCTTGAGGATGATCATCGTCCTAGTATACAAGGTCAGCGTCGTTTGAACCCGAATATGCAGGAAGTTGTCAAAAAGGAGGTTATGAAATTGCTTGATGCTGGGATTATCTATCCTATTTCTGATTCTAAGTGGGTGAGTCCAGTTCAAGTGGTTCCTAAAAAGGGTGGTACTACTGTAGTTAAAAATGAGAAAAATGAATTAATTGCTACAAGAGTAGTTACTGGGTGGCGTATGTGCATTGACTATAGGAAATTAAATGTTGCCACAAGAAAGACTATTTTCCCCTTCCCTTCATTGATCAGATGTTGGAACGTCTAGCTTGTCATTCTCATTTCTGTTATCTAGATGGCTATTCTGGTTTCTTCCAAATCCCTATCCACCCAGATGACCAGGAGAAGACCACCTTTACATGTCCTTATGGTACCTTTGCTATAGAAGGATGCCCTTTGGCCTATGTAATGCCCCTGCTACTTTCCAACGTTGTATGATGGCCATATTTTCTGAATTTATTGAGTCCATCATGGAAGTATTTATGGATGACTTTAGTGTGTATGGCATTGATTTTGATGCATGTTTGCTGAATTTGACTAAAGTACTGAAAAGATGTGAGGATGTCCACCTTGTCTTGAACTGGGAGAAGTGCCACTTCATGGTTACTGAAGGAGTGGTACTTGGTCATATTATTTCTGAACGAGGCATCCAGGTGGACAAAGCAAAAATTCAAGTGATTGAGCAATTACCCCCTCCTGTGAATGTTAAGGGTGTTAGAGGTTTTCTTGGTCATGCGGGATTTTACGCCGCTTTATCAAGGACTTCTCTAAAATTGCTAAACCACTTACTCAGTTGCTCCTCAAGGATGCCCCGTTCCTGTTTACTGATGAGTGTCTAGTGTCTTTTAACAGGATTAAGCAAGCTTTGATTACTGCTCCTATCATCCGATCTCCAGATTGGACCCTCCCATTTGAGATTATGTGTGATGCCAGTGATTATGCTGTGGGAGCTGTCCTTGGTCAGAGAAAAGACAACATCCTCCATGCCATCTACTATGCTAGCAAGACACTCGATGAAGCTCAAGTCAATTATGCCACTACAGAGAAAGAGCTGCTAGCTGTGGTCTATGCATTGGACAAGTTCAGGACCTATCTGCTTGGGTCTAAAGTCATTGTCTACACTGATCATGCTGCATTGAAGTACCTTCTCGCCAAAAAGGAGGCCAAGCCTCGACTCATTCGGTGGATTTTGCTGCTCCAAGAATTCGACTTGGAGATCAGAGATAAAAAGGGTGCAGAAAATGTAGTAGCTGACCATTTGTCCCGATTGCAGTATGCAGATATGGAAGAAGGTCTTCCCATTGACGACTCCTTTCCTGATGATAAGCTCCTGGCAGTCACTTCTGTTACCCCGTGGTATGCGGACTTCGCCAACTTTTGTGTGAGTGGACAAACCCCTCCAGAGCTGAGCTACCACAGAGAAGAAATTTCTCCATGATGCCAAACAATTCTTCTGGGATGACCCTCTGCTTTACAAGCTCTGTGCTGACACTATATCAGGCGATGTATCCCAGAGTGGGAGGTGCATGACATTCTGAAGCACTCTCACTCCCTTCCATGTGGAGGCCATGCTGGGCCTTCCAAAACAGTAGCAAAGGTACTTCAATCTGGTTTTTATTGGCCAACACTTTTTCATGATGCTAGTATGTTTGTTAAGTCTTGTGATGCATGCCAACGAACAGGAAATATTTCCCGTAGACATGAGATGCCCCAAACACCCATCCTAGAAGTTGAACTATTTGATGTGTGGGGTATTGATTTTATGGGTCCTTTTCCCTCTTCCTCAGGCAACAATTTCATACTTGTTGCTGTTGACTATGTCTCTAAGTGGGTAGAAGCTATTGCATCACCGACCAATGACTCTAAGGTTGTCATGAAAATGTTCAAAAAGATTATCTTTCCACGGTTTGGGGTACCAAGAGTTGTCATTAGTGATGGGGGATCCCACTTTCACAAAAGAACCTTTGAAGCCCTACTCAAAAAGTATGGTGTCTACCATAGGACTGGCCTAGCATACCACCCTCAGACAAGTGGGCAAGTAGAAGTGTCTAACCGGAAAATAAAGTCTATTTTGGAGAAAGTGGTAGCTAAATCGAGAAAAGATTGGAGTGATAAGTTAGATGACACCTTATGGGCTTATAGAACTGCTTTTAAGACCCCTATTGGTACCACCCCTTATCGCCTAGTCTATGGAAAAGCATGCCACCTACCTGTCGAACTAGAGTATAAGGCTTTTTGGGCGGTTAAAGAGTTGAACCTTGATGCCAAATTGGCCGGAGAGAAGCGTTTACTGCAGATTAATGAGCTTGATGAACTTAGACTAAATGCTTATGATAGTTCGCGGCTCTACAAAGAGCGCACTAAGAGATGGCATGATAAGAAAATTCTGAGTAGGGAGTTCAATATTGGTGACAAGGTTTTACTATACAACTCTAGACTAAGCTTTTCCTGGTAAGTTGAAATCTAGGTGGTCTGGTCCTTTTTCTGTCACTAACACTAACAAGTTTGGTTCTATTGAGGTGATGAATGTAACAGGGAGAAATTCAAAGTTAATGGACAACGTCTGAAGTTGTACTATACCGGAATCCCTGTTGGATCTGTGGAGGAGTTATACCTTCAACCCCCCTCCCCTTCTGTTTGAGGGATGAAGCATTATGGTCGTGCGGGACCTTTATAAACCAGCGCTAATCGGGAGGCAACCCGATTTCCTTCTTTTGATTTCGTAGTTTTTTCTAGATTTTATTAGTTTTGATTTTTTTACTTTGTTCATTTTTTGTAGTTTGGTGAGAGAGTGAGAGGGTACTGATATCCCTCTTCAGGTTACATGTGTGCAGGAGTGCCTACCAAAAGAAAAAAAAAATACGAGACAGAGCTCACTGGGTACCGCCCGAAGCCATCGGGCGAGGCTGCCCGATCGGGCGCGCAACGAAAATTCGAAAAACAAAGGAAAAGTGCGTCGCCCGATCCCATCGGGCCATCCCACCCGATCGGGCGAAACACCGTCACAATTTTTTCGACAAAAACGCCCGATCGGGCGTGGACACCCGATCGGTCGCGCAACAAATTGAGAAGACGAAAAAATATCGCCCGATCGGGCGTGGACACCCGATCGGGCCCGCAACCATCATTCTTTAAAGGAAAAAGAAGCCAGAAGCCCGATAGGATCGGGCGATCCAGCCCGATCGGGCGCGCAACCAAACTCAGAAAAAGTTTAAAAAAAAAGGGACGCCCGATGGCGTCGGGCGAGCTCGCCCGATCGGGCTCGGGGTCCGGCTGGCAAAATAAAGGGGATTTTCCCCTTCTTTTCACTCACTTCCTCTCACATTTTCTCTCTCTTCCAAACCCTAACCCCCTAATTCTCCCATCTTCTTCTCCAAACCCCTTTCCACCATTGAAGACCCTCCTTCAAATCTTCAAATTCTTACCAATTTTTCTCTCCTATCACTTTCTACTCATCTCTCATCCTACTTTCTTCACTTTTTTTCCCACTCTATCTCTCTCCTTCATCTTTTTCTCCATTTTTTTTTCTTCCACCATTAAAGTGAGGATTTGAGTGCTTCAAGTCTTCCCATCTTTTCCCCATTAAAGAGTGAGTTGAAGGGTTGATATTTTTGCATATCTTAGCATAATGTTCACAAGGCGACGAAGATCTACCACGGGGTCCCAACCACCACCACCACCACCGGAAATTCCCAGAGATGAGACTTTCCCGGACGTCATCTTCTCCACGGAAGAACAGAGGGAACGATTTCAGCGCCTCAAGGGGCGCGAGGTAAGTCCTACCACATTTCTCGATATTGAATTCTTGGATAAATTGGGCATTCATAATGAATTTAAGGAATTCATGAAAATCATTGGTATGGAACCCTTTTATACTGTTCATGTCAATACCTATCCCGTGCTTGTGTATGAATTTTATAGTAGCTTGAATGTGACTCACCCTCGTTCCGGACCAATCTCACATGTTTCCTATAGGCTGTTAAATAGGGACTTCACCCTCACCCTGCCGGAGTTTGCTCGCATACTCCGTGTTCCAACCGGGGGGAAATTGGGCATCCACCTGACTATCATCACAGGGATGTCTACTATGCTATAACGGGGGATGAAACAGATTTTACCTTGCAACACTGTCATGCTAGGTATATACACCAACCCATCTTCAAAATTTGGGTTCGTTTCATGTCTAAGACCTTGTTTGGGAGGGTTGAGGGGCAGCTCATTCGCGGGGATGAGCTTTATCTCATAGGCAGCTACATGTATCGGGGCACTCCCCGCCGTTTCCACTACAACATCCCTCACCATGTTGCGCTCCAAATGGAGCGTATTGCCACCACATACCCTAAGAGGCGCGCCGACGGGACGTTCTCCTCTCGGCCCATCGTGAACGGGGGGCTAGTCACTCTTTTTGCTAGGGCCATTCCAGACTTTGACGAGACCCAGTATCAGCCAGCCTTAGGCCCTACCCTCTTGGACTATGCCTATCTCACTCGCCTGCATTGGTTAGAACGGGGTGGGGACACATACAAGTGGCAAATTAACGGAATGCGTTCCATTGACCTGCCCAGCCCTTTGGCCAAAATCAAACCTGGCCAACCTCACTATCACCTTCCCATTGCAGGTTCTGACTTTCCCACCCCCCGCCCCGAGATCCCTGAGCGTACATATTATCGTCGCCCCCATGTTGAGGATATCCCCTCATCTTCTGATGCTCCCCCTCCCCCATATTCTACTGCTCCTCCTTCCTTTGATTTTCAGGAAATGATGACCCTGCTTCACCGCATGGATACTGGCATTACAGCCAATACAGCGGCTATCCAAGGTATCAGCCAGCAGGTTGATGCCAATGGTGTTCTTCTCCAGAATCTTAGTCAGCGGGTCGATACACTAGCCAACGATCAACACCTGGCTTTGTACTCGATGTATGACGAGAACTGCCGCTTGCATCGCATTGCTGAGCATGATGCACATCCTTCGTGGTATACGTGGAACCCGAGCTACAGTCAGCCCGGCAATGAGGTGGATGGAGATGATGCTAGTGAGGACGTGCACATGGATGACTGATATCCATGCTTCCCCTTCCTCTTGTGCAATGAGGTCATTGCCTCGTTCAGCTTGGGGGAGGATTTCTGTAAGTACCCCTCTCACTATTATTGCTTTTTAGGTAGGTTAGTGTTGTGTTCTTAGGTTAGTTAAGCTAGTTAATTGGTTAACTTTTTCTTTTCATAAAAAAAAAAAAACAAAACAACAAAAAATGAAATATTGCTGAAAAAAACAAAAAACGAGTTGAACATGAATAGTGAAATTGCTTCCCTGTGCCCCAAACTTTGCCTTTAAAAATGATTTAACTCATTATACTGGATAATCGGGCATTCGTGATTGGGATGTTGTGATGTGATCTTTGATTGCCTTGGTCTTGAGTAGATTTTGATGATAAAACACCTACTTTAACTGCATGCTTGGACTGGTTATATTGTAAGGATTCATTCGAGCCTTCGGATGCATATTTATGTCCGAATTATCCTTGTGTGTTAGTTCCTCATATCATTCTTATCTTGACTTTGGCATTGTACTCGTTGATTTCTGATGACTTTGAACATTGTGCTGTGATAGAGGCGTTCAATTGTTTTGATTTTTGGCCTCAGAATTTTCTACAAAAGAATCATTTCCCTCCTAGCCCCGCTGAGCCTAATGAGTTTCTTTGGATCTATATCAAGCCACATTACACGCCTTGAGCCTTTTCAATGTTTATTGTCCCAAGCCTAGCTTGGGGGAGCATTTGTTAGGATAGAACTAGTGTGGTTGATTTTCGGGTTGATTGGAATTAATATGTTTATGATGACATGAGTGAAGTGAAATAAAAGAAAAAAAAAAAAAAGAAAAAAAGAAAGAAAAAAAAAATAGAAAATAACACATGAAAAGGATCAAGAAGTCACGAGTCATGAAAAACGAGTAAAAACCAGGACAATACATTTTGCTGAAAACTATCAAAGAAACAATTGTTGGTTGGTTCGAAAAATCTAAAGTTGGTCATTATTTTGGGTATGTGATTGAGATCATGGAAGCTGTTTTACCACACCTAGTTCTAAGTGTTGATTGCTCCCCTTTTCTGGGCTTTTCCACCACATTCCCAAATAATTCCCATACCTTTACCCGAGCCCCATTACAACCCTCAGAAAGACCTTTTGAGCACTTGTTTGAATGTTTATTGGAATGATACAGAGTCAATGTGCCAAAGTCGAAGTTTAAGTTTGTTATTCGAGTCGACTTGAGTAGGATGAGCGATATTTCACCTTTTCTAAACACATGAGAGTGTGAGAGGGAAGGGATATTATGGTTGGGTTGGTGAGCGTTCGGGCACACTTTATGCTCGCCACAAAAATTGAGAGGAGTGACATCCTGGTGAGCCCTTTTCAAGATGTGCAAGTTATGTATGGTTGCTATTTCGGACAATCTGCTTAAGTGATTGGTAGTCAAAAGTGATCTGATCAACTGAACTTGAACTTTGCTTGCTTGAAGGTTTTTGAGGTCAAAATGTTTGAGTTTCATACTTTGAGGGGTGAAGCAAATTCTATTCATATTCATGTGTGCTTTGCTTAGGGACAAGCAAAGGTTTAGCTTGGGGGAGTTTGATGTTATGGTTTTATATAGAGTTTTCTCCCCTAATTATGTGCTAAAAGTTGTGATTATGGTGCTCTAGGAGCCATTTGGTACTAATTCTCTCCATCTAGTTGTGTGTTTGCTATTTTGTATTGAATTGTAGGTTTTGGAAGCTATCACCTACTTTACATGATTGCACAGTGGATTAGAGAGGTTAGATGCCGAGTTTCTAGATCCCGAGGATGATTTCCGGGACTTTGAGCAAAGAAAGAAAAGAAAACGAAGATAAGCCGATCGGCCCGATTGGATCGGGCGGCCCAGCCCGATCGGGCGAGATACCAGTTCTCCATGCTTCAGCTGCGGGCCCGATCGGGCGTTTTATGCCCTGTCGTAATTCGGTCTTTAGCCCGATCGGGCGAGTTGGCCCGACGTCGGGCGCCATTCCAGCACTCTGCCTCCCATTTCATAAGGCCGCCCGATGTCATCGGGCGGGTCAGCCCGATTGCATCGGGCGTCTGGCGGTTTTGGCCTTAATCATCTTCTTTGGAGCCCGATCCTGTCGGGCGACTTTGGCCTGATCGGGCGGCTGGCGAGACGCGAGATTTTTAATGATTGCGGGCCCTTTTTTCGAGATTTTCTTCTATTGTTTTAGGACTTGTATAAATAGAAAAATCAGAATTATTAACTCCTATCTAGTTTTTATTATTAGTTTTCTCCCTAGAGGGTTTCAAGAACCTTAATTTATTGCTTTGTGATTTCAATTCAAGATCGAACCTTTTGCTTATTCATAGTTCAATATAATTAGGTAATCTTTCTTCTTTACTTCTTTGTTATTTCTTCCATTGTTAACTATTTTGTTTTCTTAGTTATTTGCCATGTTTCCAAGTATGAGTTTTTATATGATTCTTGTTATTGATTTCATGATTATGAGTGAGTAGTTCTATATCTAGAATTGTGGAGATCTATGTATACAATAAGGGATTGATAGATTAGTTTGATTATCTGGTATTTCAATTGTTTCCTTTGATTGTTTCTTCATGCTAGGATTATAAGTTAGGCCTGATTTATATTTCTACTTCTGCAATATTGAATCTACTTCGAGAGGAGAGATACCGTATAGGCTTTCAATTATTAGGCGAAGTGACCCTTGACTATGCGAGAGCGGCTGGGTGATCTTTGAGGGAGGTAATGTTCGAGAGAAATTACGTGTGCCCTAGACAATTGACTTACTAGGTGGTTATCGTTTATCCTTGATTTCCCGAATTGTATGCATAGTGATCCATGATTCTAGTACTTTACTGATATATTTACACCTTCTTATTTAATTCTGTTACCTGTTTAGCTTAGTAACACAACCATTCATCTGATTTTGTTAGTATAATATTAGAGTTCAGATACAATAGTACAACTTCTCCCTGTGGATTCGATCCTGACTTCCCTGACTACTAGTTAGTGGACCTTAGGTTATTTTTGATTAGGTGATGCGACTTTAGCCTGTCAAACACCTATTGTAACACTTCAATAAAATATAACACTTTTAAGTAACACTTTATATATGGTAACATCTCTAAGTAATACTAATATAATAAGTAACACTATGGATAAAAAAAAAAAAAATAAGTAACACTAATATATTTGAGATAGGTAACACTAATATAATAAGTAATACTAATATCTGTTAAATAATAAGTAACACATTAGATTTCAAATTAGTATGTTTTAACTAGAGACAAATTTTAGTTGAAGTACATATAGCATATTGTGCTAATTCCCAAAATTAAATATACTAGGCGCTACTTTTGGCCATCGTGAAAGAATACCACACACTAATCCAGTAATCCCTAAACGCTAAAAATCCCAAATCACAAGATTCTAGTCGGTTTTCTCAATTTTCCAAAACATTCTTAGAATGGCGGAGAACCATTACCAACAACTTCACAATTGAAATATTCTTCATCGCGGCGTCGAAGGGTAATTTTTCAGTCGAAACGTTTGTTTCATTGATCTGTATTTGTATTTTGTTGTTTAAATTTGAGAGCAACGATTCATGTTATACTAGCATGTTTGTTCCTTGAATTCACTCTTTTTATAATCTAGTTAAAAATTTCAATTTTAATCATTAGTAAGTTTGAAATCCCTAATTTCGTTTTACCAATTTCTTGGTTTTACTGTCAATTATGTCGAATTAATGGTTTAATGACAAATCTTAATTGTTTATTTATTCTATTTTGCTCCCTAAGTTCTTATGTTCAATAATGGTAGATGTATATATGATGCGCTTAATCTTTATTTTACCTCATCTCATGTTTCTCTTATTATCTACGACTTTTAGAAGTTGGAATTCCCACCACTAATCAGAAAGCATTTATAATTCTTTTTTCTTCGAAGATGTATATGTCATCTATAATGATTACAATGATAAATTAGCAATGCTAATTTTTCATACGGTTTTTTTAGTAGAAAAATGGACAAAAGGAGACCTATAACTTGTATACCACCCTTATAAGCAGCAAGTCAATCAATACAAATTATTTTTTCATAAGATTTGAGTAAAGAAAGACATAGCCATGTTTTCTTCATATTGTCTTTGAAACCACCAAGATCCATTTACAAGAGTTGAGTAAATTCAATCGCAAATATTTGGTATTGTTCCGACGACTGAAATTTTTGTGGATTTATCATTTCCAAGAAGTCTCGAAGGTAAGAATTCAAGTTATGATTCTCTCCTGGCTTTTTTTTGTCAAGTACAAGAAGTTAATAAATTGTAGCAAACTTATTACTTGACCTATAATTTTGTCAAGCTCATCAATAATTTTATCAAACTTACATGACCTGTAACTTTGGATCATCTTGAAAAAAGCTTGCCAATTTTGTGCTATTCCAGTTCACATTTGAATTGTACTGTCATAATTGTTATGACTGAATTTCAGAATTCTTCACTACTAAGCTTCATTGACTTGTGCGTCACCATGCAATATTTGCTAGTCTTTATGGTTTTCATTCTTGTGTACTGCTGCTACCTGGTGTTATTAAGTTCCTCTGCAAAGAAGATTTTCTAGTATTTCTTGGTATCATAATATCACAATCAGTGTACAGGATTATTTTTACATAGTGGCACAGTAGCTCTTTTTCCATTTTGTAACATGAGCACTAATTTTGGTGAAATGAAAATAGTTAAGGCTTTAATTTCTGTTATTCATGTCTTGTAATCCATTTTTTCTTTGCATGTGATACTTGTAAGAGAGAGGCATGAAGAGTTGTCATATTGTTGTGAAATTTCTGTCCAGATTCGTTCTTGATTGTAACTAGTAGTCTATTTCAAGCTGTTAGAGCCTAGAGGGAAACCTTATTAGTGTTATTACTTCTTTTGTCCTTTATTTTCCTTCGCATTTGCTTATGAAGTCAACGAATTAAGATGGACATTCTGCATTCTGGATGATAGTATTTTATATAATAGTATTCTCTCTTTTCTGGTTAACAGCAATTTCTTTTATCGACTAGCTTTTTATGATCTTAATTCTGTTCAAGGTCAAAGTGGTGTGGCTTAGATGATTCAGTGGGTTATAAGGATCGATTAGAGTAATAGTATGTGTGATATTGTTAAAGATTTACAAGAGAATGAAGTTGAGTTAAGAAACATTGAGAAATTGACGTGGGTGGCACTTGACTAATCTAGCGCTCACTAAGGACATGTCTCATTTAAAATTGTGGTGTGCTACTGTTACAGAGATATACCCAATAAGACACCCTTCTTCTAATATTGTGATGTTACTAATATCGTTCCTAAGCTCATGTCAAAATTTTGGCCTAGTATCTCCTGTTTGGCTCTCTCCTTTGATCACAATTTGGATTACAACGATAGAGTCAATACTTTCATGGTATCTTTTAAGATGCAGTTGTATCTTAAAAGCTAGTCTCTTGTTAATCTTACTTGCTTGGTGGATACTTCATATTGTTAATCTTATTTTGCTGCGTCTGGCTGTGCGCTTTTCCTGTCTTCTGACCTTGGTCTGAAGAAATGCCTTTTACCTCTGAGGGTCTGAGTTGTAGAGATTAGAATATTAATAACCTACTCTCTTGCAGTGTATGATGCTTTTCATCTCTTGCTTGCGTTGTAATTAATGCGTTCTTTACATGATTGCCTGCATGGGACACATCTTCTGGTATACCATATAACATTATTAACCTGGCACATGGAAGACCACATAATCCTGGATGGACATGGGTAAGTTGTAGTATATATATATATATATATATATATATATATATTGTGATCTTTTGAGCAGCTTACCACAAGCACCCCACCCCATACGACTAGTTAGGGGGGGGTGTTCGCCCGGTGCTCTCTTTATGGTGCTCTGCTGCATTGTAGCTATAGATTGTTTATGGCTTGAACGACTATGGAATTTGTGTTGGCACTTTTGGATAGCCAATAAGACCTGTCCATATTTTTCAAGAGCAGCTTTGAATTAACTGCTTGGCATCTTATCATGTGGTTGTAGCAGATTTCAAGAAATTGAAATCTAAAGATCTCTTTTGCATTGTGTGAAAAACTTTCGTACTTTGTGAATTGCCTCAATATCTTTTTTTATTGGGTTCTGGGAAAGCGTAAGATAGATTACAGTGGAGAGGCAAGATATGACAATAGGAAGGGAAATTTATCTTTAGTTTGTTTCACTCAAGCATGCTACTCTTTGGCGAAGCAATACATGAGGGTCTAGATAGGCAATCCAAAACCAATTGAAAGTTCATATTTTGTCGAGGGACTGAGATGTCTCTGTATTCCTTTTCTTTTTATTAAATATGTTATTTTTGAATTTTAATGTTGGATCTTTCTGGTTTGTACTCGGGATTGCTTGCTCCTAGAAGGTCTTACAGGAGGACGTCTAACTGGAGGAGGAACAAGGGGGTTGGGGTCATGATCTTTGACCAGGAAGACATATATAAGGACCGGCTCAGTATGTGTTCTTAGTTCTCACCCTACTTTATTTCTCTGAATTTCATACGGCAATTTCTTCATAATATACTAATATTGTATTGATATTTAATTGAGTGGTTAATGGAGGATTCTTGTTAGCTAGAGCAAATGTTAATGGAGGATTCTTGCTTACTTTCTTTTTTGTAGGTGTTTTGCTCTAGCAGGAATATTGGCAGTTAACATATATGGTACATTATCATTTAACCTGATTACGATGGGTATCTATTTTATGCATCCATTTTGTTACTAAAATATTTGTAAGTTTTTCCTATTTGCAGATTTTTTGGAAGATGTACAGCAGTTTGGAAGATGTACAACAGTTGCAGATTTTGGAGATCTTTTGGGCACATGCTTTTTGGAACAGATTGGCAGACATGGTGCATTGACTACATAGCTTAATTTACTTAGATTTTGCCTCCTTAGATATACGGGAATGATTATGTTAAAACCTTCTAGGTTATTATGTTTCCCGGATTGGATTTACAGTTGGCCATCTATGGGTATTATTTTGGATTGTGTATAGTTGTCACGTTTATATAAATACATATTTCTTTCTTTGATAAATCTATAATTTCTTTCTTCCATTTATGTTAATTAGAATCTGCGGCAAAATTTATAGTTGCAACTAAACATTAGTGGTTTTAGAAACAATATTTGTGTGCCCCAAAAACTAAGCAATTGCAATTTATAATTAGAGACAAACTTATGGTTGCCTCTAAATATAAATGGTCTTATCACCAATGTAACATGTGTGCCCCAAAAATATGGCATTTTGGGCAACCTATAATTAACGACTGCTTGATGGTCGCCTCTAAATGTAAGTGGCTTTAGCAACAATTCAAGTTTTGTGCCTCAAAAAGGTGGCATTAGGGGCAACCAACAATTAGCGGCAAGCATATGGTGGCCTCTAAACATAAGTGTCTTTAGCAACACCATAACTTATCTGTCTCTAAAAGGCGGCATTAGGGGCAACCTATAATTAGCGACAGAGTAATTAGAGGCAGCGAGAAAATTGCTTCTAAACACCATTAGAGGCTACAAATATATATTTAGATGCAATTTTGGCTTGCCTCTATATGTAGTTTTTTTTGTAGTGGGTGTAGGTAGCTAGTCGACGAATATTTTAGTTACATTCAAGTATGGATATAGTTTTATCATTTCCATATATAAGGTTGTCAATATATGTTGTCTATAGTTGAACCAACAGAAGTTAGGTATGGACTGTCATGAGTTTTATAGTTTTAGTTATAATTTTTTTTAGAATCATTCATTTCAATTCTCAAAATAAATAAGTGTCGAGTCTTCATTTGTAGATTAGTTATGCAAGTTTACCGTGCTAGTAGTAACATTATTGTTTTTGGGAATGGTTAAAGCTCTTTAGCTAAGTAATGTCGTTTATAGGTGGATTATGTGAAATATAGTCAAGTGACTTATACTATGTTATTATATTGTAGATTGAGGGTTCGTAGAGGAACCTTTCTGACTTGAGATTGAGTTTTGTTAGCTATGGTTGCTGATAAGGTAAGATTTCTTACTGTGCTTGTACAGATGAGTTGAGAAACTGTTTTATAATGTTTGGAAATTTATTTTTTTACAACGAGATTGTTTTATGAAGTTTATACGTTGAGATTTATATTATTCTCAATATTTATATTGAAAGAGTTTATGAGATTATTTATGAGACTTATATTAAAAGGAGGAAGTTCCTCAATGTTACCAAGTTGAGATTTTGAAAGGAGGAAGTTCCTCACCCTTACGAGGGTTTGTAGAGTTTTATTATGGGGTTGCCGGTAAGCGGTATTCTCCGAGTTTGGAAGTATGTTGAGTTAACAGTGTCTCAACAATATATTTTAGTAGATGGGTATGTTGATCAATATCTTGCCATTGTCTTCCTTCTTGGTACGTTATCAAGTTAGGGGTATGCATACTAGGGACTTTGATGTTTACCTTGTCTAGTGAGCCTACTAGCTCATTGGATTTTATATACTTCCTACTCACGTATTACGAAAGGTTATATTTGAAAGTTTTACAGAATACTTCAGAAAGAAAGAAAGATCGTATTTGAGGTTATTAGAAAGTTAATTTGATATATATAATCTTTACTCCTTTTAAATGAATTTGTAAGATATTCCTATATATCTTACCTGCACATTGAATAGTTTTGTTTTATTTCAGTATTAAATCTTGCTCAGCCTTTGGCTGATATTACAGTGTTTAATGTGCAGGGACTTGAAGATAGTTAGCTCCAATTGGGTTAAAGAGTGCGTTGGATCCCTTTTGATTTAATAGGACTTTAAAACGACTTCCGCCGTTATTTATTTATAAGATTTATGTTCTGGTTTGTGATAATTATTTTACATTCTATTTAGTTGGTCTGTAATAATTAGTTATAACTTATTGGTTATTGTTTTAGTTAGAACCATTAGCCTTGCGGTTATTATTAATAATTATCGCGGCGTAGCACCTTTGGATTTCCGAGTTTATTTATATTAAGTTGATTTTAGAAGTATTGGAAATTCAGGGTTGTTACAGTTGGTATCAGAGCTTTAGGTTACTAAGATTTCCTTAAGACGACTTTAAAAAGAATAGGTAAATAAACTTATTAAAATTGAAAAGCCATTGTGAGGAAGTGATATGGGAAGACAAGGAATTATACTATTATGAGCTGATGATATATACTTCTCTTTTCATGTTCTTGCTTGATTCATTTATTTATTTTCTTTTCTTTCTTTTGTTAAGAATAATTTGGTAAGGGTGAATCATTTTTGGTTTATCTTTGTTTCTATTGTGCTTTTAAGATGATGCGTAGACACGCGCGTGCCAGAAACTCAAGTTCGAATCGTATAATGCGTGGGATAGCTCAATCCACTCGAGCCTTAACTGATGTTATGGAGAAACTTGTTGAGGCTCAAGCTGCTGCTCTTAATACTCCTGTTACTCCAATGCTGGCAATGTTAGTTCAAAAACTGCTGTGATTTCTAAGGCAATTGACCAGAAGAAACCGTCTTCTTTTGATGGAAAGGGTGATCCTACTAAGATGGAGAACTGGATTAGAGAATTTGACAAAATTTTTACCACTCTCCAAGTCCCGAATGAGATGAGGGTTGATGCTGCTGCCTATTATCTGGTTGAGGATGCTGATATTTGGTGGACTCATAACAAGTTTGATCTGACTACTAAGGTGACTGTGGATGAGGAAGGAGAAGATCATGGAAGAGAGAGAGTTTGGTTGGACTGAGTTCAAGAAGGCGATTCGTGATGATTCTTTCCAGCCCATATGAGGAAGAGGAAGAGGACGGAGTTTAATGATCTCGTGCAGGGAGATATGTCAGTTCATGAGTTCTATGTGAAATTTCAGGAGTTGGCTCGTTTTGCTAAGGGGTTAGTTCCTGATGAGCAGGAGAGAGCGGTGAAATTCGAGGAGAAGTTAGACCCGATCTTCATTCTAGGATGGGAGCTGGTGAGTATGCCACAGTGAAGGAGGTGTACACTCGTGCTTGTAATGCTGAGAGGATTGAGGAAAAGAGACTAGCTGCAAAGAAGTTGAAATCCACTCCAGCAGGGTCTACTCAGGCACAGAAAAGGTTGATACATCTGGTTCGCTGGTTACAACAAAGGTAGAGGGGGTTTCAATAAAAATCAAACTTTGGGAACCGTGATTCTGGTGGTAACTATAACAAGGGAGGTTCCAGTCAGCAGTATTCAAAGGACAATCAGAACTCCACTTCTTCCCGTAGCCAGCCCCAAGGTCATCAAATTCAGAGGACTGATCGGATTTTCTATTGCAAACGTTGTAGTGAGAACCACCTTGGCAAGGATTGTGATGGTAATTTAGTGGAGTGTAATCACTGTGGGAGGAAAGGGCATCGTGCTTATGAATGTTTTAGTAATCCTAGATCGAGGAACTTCAGGCCTGAGATGAGTTCGAGGAATGGGGCGCAAGCAGATAAGAGACCCAGAATGGTAACAACAGTCGTCCTGCTCTTTCTACACCAGGGAATGCTGCACCTAATCGCAATGGAGGGACTGCAAATGCTACTCAGGGACAAAGAGGTGATGTGAGGAGGAACACTGGGCAGGTTCATGTGATGAACCAGACTGAGGCAAACACCAAGGGCAACATGGTCACTGGTACTTTTTCTATTCATTCGGTGTCGTTTATGTGCTATTTGATTCTGGTGCTTCTCATTCTTTTGTGTCTGAACCTCTTTGAAAAAGTTAGGGTTAGAGACTCTAGATTGTGATGTAGACATCTCTATTCCTTCTGGTGTGATCATAACTTGTAATATGTAATATTGTATCCAGATGTCCCTATTATGTGTGGTAGTACCACCCTAGAGTGATTTGATAGCTTTTCCTTTGCATGATTTTGATGTAATTCTAGGGATGGATTGGCTTAGTAAGCATAAAGCTAAGATAGATTTTGAGAAACAAAAGGTGTTCGTAGTTGGTCCTAGTGGAGTCCATGAGTTTTATAGAGGGTCTTCTTTAAAAATCATTTCTGCTTGACTCTAAAATCCTATTTAGGAAGGGTTGTCCTATGTACTTTGCCATGTTCACGACACTAGTAAGGAAGAGCCACGTGTTGAGGATGTTTGTATTGCTAGTGAGTTTGTAGATGTTTTTCCTGATGATATTCCTGGCATGCCTCCGAGACGTGATGTTGAGTTCAGTGTTGACTTGATGCCTGGAACTGGACCTATTTCTAAGCCTCCTTATAGAATGGCGCCTGCTGAAATGAAAGAACTTAAGGCTCAATTAGAAGAGTTGCTTGATAAGGGCTACATTCGGCCTAGTATCTCCATGGGGTGCACCTGTTTTGTTTGTGAAGAAGAAAGATGGAAGTCTTCGTTTGTGTATTGATTATAGAGACTCAACAATGTTACGTGAAAAACAAGTACCCCTTGCCAAGAATAGATGATTTGTTTATCAGTTGGTGGGAGCTGGAGTTTTCTCGAAGATTGATCTGAGATCTGGATACCATCAACTTCGTATTGCAGAGAATGATATTCCTAAGACGCTTTCAGAACTCGCTATGGGCACTATGAGTTTACTGTTATGCCCTTTGGGTTGACTAATGCTCCAGCAGTGTTCATGGACTTGATGAATCGAGTCTTTAGGCCGTACCTGGATAAGTTTGTGGTGGTGTTCATAGATGATATACTGATTTACTCAAAGGATGCTAGTGAGCATGAAGAGCATCTTCGCACTGTTCTGCAGGTCTTGAGGGAGAATAAGTTGTATGCTAAGTTCTCCAAGTGCGAATTCTGGCTGGAGAAAGTTGCTTTTCTTGGTCATATCATTTCTAGGGAGGGTGTCTCAGTTGATCCATCAAAGATCCAAGCTGTTTCAGAATGGCCTACTCCAAAGAGTGTGACTGAGATTCGCAGTTTCCTTGGCTTGGCAGGTTATTATAGGAGGTTTGTGAAGGACTTCTCGAAAATAGCTCGGCCATTGACTGCATTGATGAGGAAGGATACTAGGTATCGTTGGGATGATGATTGTGAGAAGGCATTCCAGATTTTGATGAGCGTCTCACCACAGCTCCTGTGTTGACTTTACCTGATGGTAACCTTGAGTACGAAGTGTTCACAGATGCTTCGAAGAATGGTCTTGGTTGTGTGCTTATGCAGGATAAAAAGGTTGTTGCTTACGCTTCTAGGCAACTGAAGAACCATGAGTTGAATTATCCGACGCATGATCTAGAATTGCTAGCTGTTGTTTTTGCGCTTAAGATCTGGCGTCATTATCTTTGGCCATCATTCAAGATATTTTCAGACCACAAGAGTCTGAAATACATCTTCACTCAGAGAGAGCTGAACATGAGGAGAGGAGATGGTTAGAGCTGATCAAGGATTATGATATGGAGATTCAATACCATGAGGGTAAGGCTAATGTTGTTGCAGATGCACTTAGTAGGAAATCCTCTCACTGTTTGCAGACCATGCGTTCTAGGAATCGTCTTCGAGAGGAGTTCCATAATCTTGATGTGGAGATAGTGCAATTGGGAGCTCAGCTTAACTCTCTTATGATTCAGTCCACTTTATATGATGAGATCAAGAAAGCACAAGCACATGATCAATTTTTAAGGGACAAGCAAGCTAATGAGCCTGTCAATTTTACAGTGGCTGAGGATGGTAGCGTTAGATTCAAGGGGAGATGGTGTGTTCCTAATGTTCCTGAGTTGAAGGAAAAGATCTTTGAAGAAGCTCATTCAGTGCAATATTCAGTTCATCCTGGAGGGGATAAGATATACAAGGATCTTAAGCAGACTTTTTGGTGGCCTCATATGAAGACGGATGTTGCTAAGTATGTCTCGAGATGCTTGACTTGTCAGAAGGTCAAGAGTGAGCACAAGAGGCCTCAGGGGATGATTACCTTTAGAGGTTCCTACATGGAAATGGGACTCGATCTCAATGGATTTGTTTGTGGACTTCCGAGGACACCAAAGGGGAATAATATGATTTGGGTTATTGTGGATCGTCTTACCAAGTCTGCTCATTTCGTTCCCATGAAAGATACTTGGAAGCATGAACGATTGCTATGCTTAGAGAGCACGTGATCAGACTTCATGGTGTTCCGAGTGATATTGTTTCGGACAGAGATTGCAGATTCTTGTCTAACTTTTGGCAGAAGCTTCAAGAAGCTTTGGGGACTAAGTTGAAGATGAGCACAGCTTTTCATCCTCCTACAGATGGTCAGACGGAGCGCACTATTCAAACATTGGAAGATATGTTGAGGGTTGTGCCTTAGAGTTTCAGGGATCTTGGGAGGATAAGCTTGATTTGATTGAGTTCTCATATAATAACAGTTATCATTCTACCATTCAAATGGCACCATTTGAAGCTTTGTATGGTAGGCGTTGTCGTACTCCTTTGTGTTGGAGTGATATTGGTGAGTCAGATGTGATTGGTCCAGAGATGATTCAGGAGACTGTTGAGCAGGTCAAGCTCATCCAGCAGAAAATGAAGGCGGCACAAGATAGACAAAAGAGCTATGGTGATAAGCATCGTCGCCATGAGGAGTTTCAGGTGGGAGATAAGGTGTTGCTTAGAGTCTCTCCTATGAAAGGGGTTATGAGATTTGGGAAGAAGGGGCAAGTTGAGCCCTAAGTTCATTGGTCCGTATGAGATTCTGGAGAGAATAGGAGAGGTGGCTTATAGATTGGCATTGCCGCCAGGCGTTGATCGTGCGCATAACGTGTTCCATGTTTCTCAGTTGCGGCGATACATTAGTGACCCTTCGTATGTGCTACAGCTAGAGACTCTCCAGTTAGATGATAACATGACTTATGAGGAGTTTCCGGTTCAAATTCTAGATCACAAAGTTCGAAAGACTCGCAAAGGTGAAACAAAAATCGTGAAGGTGTTGTGGTCAAACCACAACTCGGAGGAGTCTACTTGGGAAGCTGAGGATGCGATGCGTCTTAAGTATCCCCATCTCTTCACCTAGGTAAATTTTTAGTTACGAGGACGTAACTCCCTTTTAAGGGGGGTAGAATTCATAATAATTTTATAGATGTGTGATTGAAAGTTATATGATAAAGTTTGTGCATGTGTGATTGAAAGTTTTATGATAAAGCTTCAATGTGTTCCACTCCCTACTTGTTATATTACGATGATTCCTATGATAAAGTTCGTGAGCTGTTTCAGAAACAAGAGTATAAGTTTAATCATTTGAGTAATACTTTAAGTTTCGGGACAAAACTTATTTTAAGGGGGGTAGATTGTAACACCCCGTATTTTTATACCCGTTCAATAATTATCTGTATTAATTTATTTAATGAAAATTATTTCAAATTTCTTTTATTAACAATATAAATTTTTACTAGCTTTGACTTTATTATTGATGTGGTCAAAAACAAATTTCCTAAATTTACAAGGGTAAGTTAAGTACCCAATACCTATCATATAGTATTATAAGAAGAGAGCAAGTAGAAAAAAAAAACACAAAGGAAAGAAGAGTAGTGCAGTAGTTTGGCATCTAAAACCCACGACACCATCTTTCTTCATCTTATTCAATTTCTCCCATCAACCATTAAACCTTCAAAAACAAATAATTTACCAACCATCACTACATCAACCCCGATCCATCATCTCCATCTTCATCTTTGGTTCGTTAGTTTGACAGAGAAGAATTAGTTCTTGGGCTTGCGGATTCCGGGACGAAAATCGGAGCAAGGAGCAATTTTCGGGTCTTTTATAGTGTAGTTTCATCCTTATTACTTCCCCTAATCAAGTAAGTTATAATCTTAAGTTTTATTTTCATATTTGGTGATTTATTTTCAGAATTTGGGGTTTAATTAGGGTTCATAACAAAATCGAATTGGGGGAAATTCCTACTATGCGAAATTGGTATAATTGGTTTGTGTTTCATGTTTAATTCGACTTAGTTGATGTATTTTTGAGTTGGATTTGTGAAATTATTGTCTCTACAGCTTACTCTAAAATTATTGTTATATGTGGATTGTTTGTTCTGTTTTGCATGCAGCTACTGTTTTGGCTTTTTTCTCAATGATTCTGTCGTTTTTTAGACCTTGGTTACTTCATGAAAGTCGTAGAGCTTGACGAGTTAATGAATTTAGGCTCAAGAATTGTGTGATTTGGAGTTGTATACTAGGAGTTATGCCTTGTGCAAGTTCTTGTTGTTTAGCTGTTTTGGTGTTATGGTGGTGGCGGTAATATGTTATATGGATTGTTGTGTTGTGTTGGTATTGTGATCTGGTGACAACTTCACCTTATGGAGGATATGCAATTATTTCAATTAATGAATGTGATCATGCTGTAATGCAATATTAGAAGTGGCATTAGCTAAGTTGATTTGGTGTAGGTAGCTAGTCGACGAATATTTTAGTTACATTCAAGTATGGATGTAGTTTTATTATTTCCATATATAAGGTTGTCAATATATGTTGTCTATAGTTGAACCAACAAGAAGTTAGGTATGGACTGTCATGAGTTTATATAGTTTTAGTTATGATTTTTTTTAGAATCATTCATTTCAATTCTCAAAATAAATAAGTGTCGAGTCTTCATTTGTAGATTAGTTATGCAAGTTTACCGTGCTAGTAGTAACATTATTGTTTTTGGGAATGGTTAAAGCTCTTTAACTAAGTAATGTCGTTTATAGGTGGATTATGTGAAGTATAGTCAACTGACTTATACTATGTTATTATATTGTAGATTGCGGGTTCGTAGAGGAACCTTTCTGACTTGAGATTGAGTTTTGTTAGTTGTGGTTGCTGATAGGGTAAGATTTCTTACTGTGCTTGTACAGATGAGTTGAGAAACTATTTTATAATGTTTGGAAATTTATTTTTTTAAAACGAGATTATTTTATGAAGTTTATGCGTTGAGATTTATATTATTCTCAATATTTATATTGAAAGAGTTTATGAGATTATTTATGAGACTTATATTAAAAGGAGGAAGTTCCTCAATTCTACCAAGTTGAGATTTTGAAAGGAGGAAGTTCCTCACCCTTACGAGGGTTTATAGAGTTTTATTGTGGGGTTGCCGGTAAGCGGTATTCTCCTAGTTTGGAAGTATGTTGAGTTAACAGTGTCTCAACAATATATTTTAGTAGTCGGGAGTATGTTGATCAATACTCTTGCCATTTGTCTTCCTTCTTGGTACGTTATCAAGTTAGGGGTATGCATACTAGGGACTTTGGTGTTTACCTTGTCTAGTGAGCCTAGCTAGCTCATTGGATTTTTATATACTTCCTACTCACAGATTACGAAAGGTTATATTTGAAAGTTTTACAGAATACTTCAGAAAGAAAGAAAGATCGTATTTGAGGTTATTAGAAAGTTAATTTTATATATATAATATGTACTCCTTTTAAATGAATTTGTAAGATATTCCTATATATCTTACCTGCACATTGAATAATTTTGTTTTATTTCAGTATTAAATCTTGCTCAGCCTTTGGCTGATATTACAGTGTTTAATGTGCAGGGACTTGAAGATAGTTAGCTCCAGTTGGGTTAAAGAGTGCGTTGGATCCCTTTTGATTTAATAGGACTTTAAAAAGACTTCCGCTGTTATTTATTTATAAGATTTATGTTCTGGTTTGTAATAATTATTTTACATTCTATTTAGTTGGTCTGTAATAATTAGTTATAACTTATTGGTTATTGTTTTAGTCAGAACCATTAGCCTTGCAGTTATTATTAATAATTATCGCGGCGTAGCACCTTTGGATTTCCGAATTTATTTATACTAAGTTGATTTTAGAAGTATTGGAAATTCAGGGTTGTTACAGAGGATAGCCTCTAGTTCCTCACAAAAAAGAAAATTTCCTAAGGCAATAGAGGAGGAACAAGTGAAAGTGATCCTGGAGGAATAAGTTCCTAAATCAGATAAACCAAAGGAATGACCCTTAAAGAAACACAAAACGGTTGGCATAAAGACTACTACATTTTAAAGCAAATGCAACGAACTAATGCAACGGTCTGCTATGATGCAACACCGTATTGCAACGACACGCTAAAGTAAAGCTTTGTTGCAACGGGTAGTACTAATGCAACACCTCACTACAAGAAAATAGGTCTTGGGCGACGAATTTGAAACTCAAGGGCAACAAAACTGAATGTCGTGGCCCATAGTTGACAACAAGAGCGACGAGTTGAATTTGTTGCCTAGTGAACACTATTGTGCGACAAAAATGTTTTTTGTTGCCAAAATACATATTAGGGCGACAAACTAAATTTGCGTTGCCCATTACCTTACTAAGGTGACAAATTACATATTACGTTGCCCTTATTTAGTGATGGGCCAGTTCAAATTAAATATCCGTTGCCCAAACAAAAATAGAAAATCGCGAAAAAATAAAAGTCGCTCCAAAATTTTCCCACAAAAACAAATTCCCTCCCCTCACACCCAAGACTTCAACTGCTCATAACTCTCAACTCACACTCTCTTCGATTCACGGTGGTTCAGTGGTGGCATCATCTTTAGTTTTTCCCGATCATTTTTGGTGATTTTCAACGAGATATTGGACGTCTCTCAGGTAACGACTTCAATTATGATGGCCAATTAATTATTCCATGAATCAAATTGACATATCTCACATTTCTCAGGTTTCTCGACATTCTTAACCACCTTACTCACGTTTCTCATCATCTCGACAATCTCAGGTGATTTCTCTTTGATGAATTCTTCAATTATGATCGAAATTTTGGTTGATGGTCAGTTGTTACCCTCTTATGCTCTGCCATAACCTTTTGAAATTACGCAGGTGGTGATGTGGGTGGCTGCCAGAGATGAGCGGTGAGGCTAGCGGCGATTTCGGCGGCAAGGTTGGTATCTTTTGTTATTTTACCCTAAGTCACGAATCAACCCCTCTTATTGTCAAGCAAAATAGTTCTTTACCTTGAATTATTGTTATGAATTTGTCAATGTTTTATTGAATTACTTACATTGTTTATTTCTCATTATTGGTACGAAATTCTAGGTCTTCTACTTTCTTTCTATTTCTCTCTTTTTCATCATCATTCTTTAGATTTTTCTGTTTCAAATTTGCTGGTTGATTTATTGTACTCTTACCAATTTTTTTGGTTTGCAGAACTTCGGCTTAATTATAGCGAGATCAAAAGTATTTTCTTCGCGTTGCATCAGATCAGAGATAGCCTGAAGAAGAAGGATTAAACGATTTATAGGTCTGTTTTTGTTCTCTAATTGTTGAGATTTTGAATTGAAATTATGATTTCCAAATTGTGAGAATTTTTGCTTTAATTTTAGTTTTACCGCAATCTTATACGTTTAATTTTTGAATGAATATGAATTAGAACTTCTAATGTAATGCAATGTGCTTTATGCTCACTCTATCAAGTTGTTTGATGTCTTTCTTTCATGCTTGCGATTTAGCATCTAGTAAATTGAAGTGAATCTAATTAGTATATCCTATAATGTTTTAGAAGGTGTAGTACAATTTCGTATGATTAAATATATTTTTCTATTTATTGGCTTAGCATGTATCTTTTGGTATCTATTATTTTCCTTGGATCCTAAGCTTGCTATGAAAGTTGTGGATTATGAAATTATGGGTTGCTCTTGGCAATCTGGACGAAAGGTTATGGTTTTCTGTATTGATGTATCTGTTGTCATTTTTCTGGTTATGTTTATAATGTCACTATTTTTATTTGGCACATAATATTGAGGATGTGTCTAGTTTGGACTTTGGAGTATTGGTATACTAAATATTCTTCTTAAGTTGTTGATTATGATTGTGGTACATTTAGTGGGTATTTATTATAAATGTGGTTCCAATGAGTGTAAACATGGATGCATGACATTTTTTGTTGGTGTTCTTGTTGTGGTTGAATTGAGATGTCATAAGCTTATCGTGTTGTGCAATCTAGCATTAGTGTACTAGTCTTTGTCGTAGGAGAGCAAAGGATTCTTGTCAGAAAATGAGAATTCTTATTAAAACTCAACCTTCCATTACATCAATTATTACTTTTTGAATTGAATGTTTTACTTTTTGAAGTGCTCATCCTTCATAGATGTTGTTGTCCTTGTTGTGAATTTTTTTTTGAATTTAGTTGTCTGCACTACCCCTCTGTAGACACCCCCCCTTTACTGCCACCACCCACCTGCAGACACTCTCCCTACTGCCACCACCCCTTGCAGACACTTCCCCTACTGCCACCACCCCCTTGTAGACCCGCCCCCCTTTTAAACACCCCCTTGCTGCAACCACCCCCTGCAAACACCCCCCTTGTTGCACTACCCCTCTGTTGACACCCCCCCCCTTCTGCCACCACCCCCACACTCCCCCTACTGCCACCACCCCTCTACTGCCAAAACTAATCTTTTAAATTGACACTATTGCTCTATAGTGCCAAATCTAATTTTTTTTTTTGCATTCAATTACCTAAGCTAGTAAGTTTGGAGATAAAAATTTTTTCTAACTGAATGAGAGACATATTTTATTATTCTTTCTTTAGCATTTTTTCTTACTTTATTAAAAGAATGAATACGGATTGAAGTTAGATGAATCATAGTGGGATAAAGGATAGTCGAAAACCGGAGTATAAAGCAGGGATCGATGAGTTTCTAGAGTTTCCTTTCAAAGAAAAAAGTGATGAAACATGATTAAAATGTCCCTGTGTGAAATGTGGATTGCTTTTTACCCAAAATCGAAAAACAATGCAAATTCACTTACTAGTACATGGTATCGATAATGGTTACAATCCATAGGTGAGTCACGGGGAATCAGTTGAGCTTGAAGGAAAAACAGAGGTGGTTTAAGATAACGAGGAAAATGAAATAGAAATGCCCTTTGACGACATGGCTCCATTAATTTTTGAAGCGACAAATGCATGGAATTCAACTACTTCTTCTGTGCTCGATGGTAATGGAAACAATAGAGAGTCAGACAATCATGAATATCCTAAGGAGTCAATGACATTAGTAGAAGACATGGAGGCCGAGTTGTATCCGAGGTGTACCACATTTAAAAGATTAGAGTTTATTATCTCATTGCTACAGAATAAAGTTAGCAATAAATGGAGTGATAAATCTTTTCCAATGTTATTAAAGACCTTTCATAGGGCTTTTAACTATGACAAGAATTTTCCTGCAAATGCTTATGAAGCAAAAAAATACACAAAATCACTTGGGTTAGATTATGTAAAGATTGATGCTTGTGTTAATCATTGTATTTTGTTTCAAAGAATTTGCGAATGAAGAAAAATTGTCCTAAATGTGTAGCTCCTAGATGGAAGGAGAAAGTCGTGCAAGGTGGTGATGAGTATTCAGATGAGGAGGATGTCCAAAAGACAACTCGAGAGCCTCAACTAATCTTGCGTCATTTCCCCTTAATTTTACGACTACGAAGGATGTTTATTTCTTCCAAGTTAGAAAGGCATATGTGATGGCATAAAGAGGATAATAAAGATGATGGGATAAATAGACACCCCGCATATTCAAAAGCATGGAAGTCTTTGGACAAAACATTTTCAGACTTTGCTAAAGATGCACATAATGTACGATTGGGTTCAGCTAGTGATGGGTTTAATCTGGGCTAATATGAGTAGTAGATATAGTATTTGGCCAGTGATGTTGGTGCCGACAATCTACCCCTTGGATGTGCATGAAGAGTGATAATATGATATATATTTTATTAATTCCTGGCCCTAAATCTCCAGGAGATGATATAGTGTATTTTTGCAACCTCTAGTAGATGAACTTAATGAACTGTGGGAGTTTGGGTAAAACGTTGATGCCTATGCGAAAGAGATTTTAATATGCGAGCGGTGTTGTGATGGACCATTAATGACTTTCCAGCTTATGGTAATTTGTCTGGTTGGAGTACCAAAGGGGGCCTTGCATGCCCAAATTATCATTTGGACACAAAATCTCATTATTTGAAGCTTGGACACAAATATTGCTATATACAGAACATCGAAGGTGGCTACCAATCATCACAAATGGAGGCTTAATAGGAGCTCCTTTTGGTGGTAAGGTACAAAGGGTCTCCTCGAGTTCCTCTAACGGGGTTTGATGTTTTGGAGCAATTAAATGGATACTCAAATGTGGAGTTTGGAAAAGCTTCTAAGGGAAAACGCAAGAGAGGTGAGACATATATTGTGCATCAATGAAAAAATCGTAGTGTCTTTTTCCAATTACCTTATTGGAGACATCTCTTGGTTCGACACAACTTGGATGTGATGCATGTGGAAAAGAATGTTTGCGAAAGTATATTATGCACAATGCTTGATTTACCGGGAAAGAATAAGGACTCTTTAAATGCCCACTAGACTTAATAGACATGAAAATGCATGATAAGTACGTCCAAAGTCACTTGGAATGATAAATGGCAAGTCCCACCAGCACCTTATAACTTGACTTTGAGTGAAAGGAGAAAAATAGTCACATTTCTATCCAAATTAGCTTTTCCAGACGCTTATTCATCAACATTTTCAAGGTGTGTCTCCTTGCACGAAGAAAGGTAATGGGAATGAAAACTCATGATTTCATCACGTTTTCATGCAAGACTTACTAACACCTGCCTCCAAGGTGTTTAGATGAGATTTCTAACGCCTTTACAAGAGCTCAGTTTTTTTTCAAGCAACTGTGTTCTAAAACCTTAAAGGTAGCAGAACTAGAGAAGATGGAAATGAATATAGCAATAACCTTATGTAAGCTGGAGCGCGTATTCATTCCTGCCTTATTTGATGTAATGATACATCTCCCCATTCACTTGGCTACTGAAGCTAGAATGGCAGGTCCTGTACATTATCGTTGGATGTATCGCTTTGAAAGGTCAGTTGTTAGTAGTTATGGTTATCATAGGACTGTATACATGTAGCGTGTTTTACTAATATCTCTCTTTTAGGGCAATGCGAACGTTCAAATCATTCGTGCGGAACAAAGCTCACCCATAAGCTTCAATTGCTAACGGGTATATTGAAATGGAATGTCTGACATTTTGCTCGAGATATATGTCTAAGATTGAGACGTTACACAATCGTCCAGATTGAAAAGATGACGTTAGCCATCCCCAATCCTGTAACTTGTTTGTCTTCTCTAAAATAGGCAAGGGTTTAGGGAAGGCAAGTCTAATAGAAATGACTGCTAAGAAGAGAAGAGAAGCTCAACTTTACGTCATGTTTAATTGTGATGAAGCAAAACCTTTCTTGACGTAAGTGTGATATTTGTCATGCATAATGATTTTTTTCCATAATAAAACTAATTAGTTGCTTACATTCTTATGTCTAGTGAGTATGAGCATGCACCAATTTCTCAAAGGATTGACCTTTGCGAGTGGTTTGAAGATAGAGTAAGTGAACACATTAGTTTTATTTTCTGTATCTTTATTTTGTTTTCGTGGTTAACTAATAATAATATGTAGATTACAAATCCCTGGAAAGAAGGGGATCCCAGAGTTACCAAAGAATTATTGTGTTTAGCACGAGGACCGATGAAAGGTGTTGTCACTTTTGATGGATACGTCATTAATGGGTTTTGTTTGGGCCCATTTCTTGGACCAGTCCACCTATGGCAAAGTTACTAAAATACCCCTACATCTAGGGAAGCAAATCCTCCACCTGCTGGAGCTGACTAAAATACCCTTATTTATTGTGGCTCCTATCCTCTATAAATAGGGGTTGTCTCATCAGACAAAGGTAAGCAACTCTAAGCTGCCAAACCCAGAGCATCTCTCTCTGCACTAATCCCTTTTCTCTCTCTACCTCAATCATTTACTGACTTGAGCGTTGGAGGGGAGATCCCGGGACCACCCCCGGGGTAGGCTAACCTTGTTTTGCAGGATTCCGATGTACGGACAACAGAGCTCAGGCGTACCTTCTTGGGGCCTATATCAAGTTTCTCAGCACACATCAGCATTTGTGATTACCCTCAATTTCTAAGCAGAAACAGTTTGGCGCCGTCTGTGGGGACAGTTTAAGAAGTTACTTCGCCACCACTCAGCAAGATTCGCCTTGTTGCTACTCAGCAAAACTCGCCTCATTGCTGCTCAGCAATGGCCCCAACCATGAAGACATGCTCCCAAGTCAATCGTTCCTGGGGAGCTTAAGCATCCCATATGCACCTATGGTGCTATCCCTCTATTCGAATGATGAGGATTCCACCCCAATGGAGAATCCACTACGGAGTCGGTCGTCCCGCAGCATCAGGTAAGATATGAGTAGCTGACCCAATGCCCATAACTTCAGCAAACGTCACCTTGATTGCATCTCATCTTCAACAAACTCTCGAGCAAAGTCAGATGGGTATGGTCTCCACTCGTGGGGAGGAGATCATTCATCCTTCCTGAGATAGTCAGCCTAACCGGCTAGGGCCTAAATAGAGGGAAGGATCGCGTCAACCCTCAAAAGGATAAAACATTGTTATCACTCAGAACAAGTTGTATGAAAGAACACAACCCATGAAGACTGACCTGAGCAAGGGGTGTGGTGACTCAGAACCGTAAAACCTCTCCAAAATAAGAAGTGGCACCCTCGAGTTTATGTTGTAGTTCAGCCAGAGGGGCCTATTCATCAAAAACATCGACTCATCAACGATGTCTACTCATTTAAGGTACCCACTCATCCTTGGGTGCCCACTCGGCGAAAAGACAAATATGCTCAGCCAGATGTGCCTATTCATCATTAAAGGCACCAACTCATCAACGGTACCTACTCCTTCGATGTACCCACTCATCCGTGGGTGCTTGCTCAGCCGAGGCATATACTCAGCCTCAGATGCCTACTCAACTTATGAGAAATTTATCTCAGCTTCAAAGACACATTATCAAAAGCCTTGCATCACCCAGATCAGTCCAACAAAACTAAGACTATCAAGTCAATAAAGGCGAGCAAAAGGAGACTCAAAAGGCGAGAATTTCGCCATGACACCTCCTCAGTCAGGAGGGGAAATCTCACTAACCTAGCCAGAAATGGCTAAGTACGGCATGCCGGAACATTCATGATGTCAAAGTGGTGAGGCTCAAATCGACCCATATCCTCCATATCCGGACCCGCTCGGTCAGTAGGAGACCCCTTTTCCTTTGCCGAGTCACTCATACTTAGCCAAATTCAAGCTAAGTACTTAATTGGCGCCCACTCGGACGACATGTGGCTGATAGAAGACTCTCTCTCCTTTGTCGAGGCGCTCAGCTGATAGGAGACCCTTTCTCCTTCGTCGAGCCACCCTTATACTTAAGCCAAATTTAGGCTAAGTAATTCACTGATACCTGCTCGGACAGGGACCCGGTCGGCCACTCAGTCTTGCACATAACTTGAAGCGAGGCACAATCTCGGCCAAGGGAGCTGCTCGGGCAGCTTATACTTCACAAAAGTTCGAGGGCGTTGCTTCCTAACTCCCACCAGGGCTTCTCACCCCCCTCTCAGGCCTAGCAGGGTACCCCAAGAACATAGATCTCTATCGATTTTCACTGGACGATCGCCTTGGGAAGGAATGATGCTACCCTATCCGATCATCCAGCGTGGGGCTAATTGCTTGAACGCCTCAGCTGGTCAAATGGATACACTTGATGGAGGTGCGATGATGTTCGTTGTTTATGCTAAAATTTATCACTAATGATGAAATTGAAGTTTGTGGGACGTGTCAACCAGATGATGTTAAAGTCGATGCGACAAAAGAATGCAAAGGGGAGTCAATGGGCATGAACACACAAAAATGGTGACGCGGAAAACCCCAATGAAGATGGGTAAAAAACCGCGGGTGGTTGGAGATCCACCAAACTAATGTAGTTCACTATCTTTCTTCGTGACTGATCGTCGTTTACAAGAATGTTTAGTTCACCCTAGTGTCTTTCTCACAATGTTGCGTAAAAAACATGACAATGACCTCTCTCACTCTTTTATATGCCTTCTTTTTTCTTTGGCTTTTCCTCAACGAATACAATAATAAATCTACTCATTATTACATTGATTTTCATGCTTAAATCACGGCGATCTCCTTCACTTATGCTCCAACGTCTTGACTCACGCTTCTCAACGGCTGAATTTATGGCAAGTTTAAACTATTTCCTAATTTAGTCAGACCGTTACTTATTTAATGCTTTAGCTTCAAATCTCACATTGTTTGCTACGTCTTCGGGTCTGAATTTCTTCGTCACTGTGCCACACGGCGTCACGTCATCGAGTCATCGCGTCATTGCGTCAATGTCAACCTGTAAAAAATTCAGCCATAACAGTTTGCCCCCAATTGTTGAAATCGGGGTGACACAAAGCCCATGAGACAATTGTAAAAAATTTCTTTAAATTAACAAAGGAGCTCTGTCTAAATCGTTAGGAGATCAAAAAATCATAAGCTAAATCTTTGCACTTGTCAGTTTTAGAAAAAATTCGAAGGCACAAGGAAGGAAAGGAAATCCCTTTGAGCGGTTTATCTTTGCCAGTTCAAGAGTCACCAACTGCAAAAAGGTAGTTTTTGTTTAAATTGTCGTTTTAATTATAACCGTTGGTCCCATAGTCATGATTACTTTTAGTTGGCATAAATAACTAACGCGGTTTTTAAACAACTCAATCCTCACTTCCAATTTCATCAAATCTTTCTCTCTCTTTAAGTACGGCAACTTCCTTAACTCTCTTTATCTCTCCGCCGGAAAATCGATCCTGACACCAGGTAATTTCGCACTTTTCGCTCATTTTTTCCTTTGATTCGCTCTATTTTCTCTTCTCTACTGTTCTCATGGCACCCAGTAGACGCAGCATTAGGACTTTTGTGAAAAACCAAGAGAAATCAAAGGAAAGAAAAGCTGTAGAATTAAGGGTAGAAAATGAGGACGAACTGTCAACGATGTCAAAGAGGACCTTTTAAGGTTTTTAGACTTAGGAAATTTGCCTGAGAGTACTGTCATTAGGAATGCTGAACCTGACGAACCCCAGAGTCGTGTCCCCAAAAATGGGTAGTGCTCATGAATACCCTTTCAAAATAGGTCTTAGGCTTCCCTTCACCCCCCCCGGCAAGGGACTTGATGCAGATTTACCAAATCAGTCCTGGGCAAATTATGCCCCAAGTTTGGAGGAATCTTAGTGTCATTGACAGGGTGACAGCGTCATGGGAAGAGGCCTTCACCCTTCACGACCTACTATTGCACTACGAAATTAGGGTTAAAGCAAAGAATAGGATAGCCCTACATGCAAAAGCGAGGTTAGAACCTCTGGTCGAGGGAATTCAATCAAATGATAGGGGTTGGAAGAACAGGTTCGTTTTTGTGAAGAGGTTGTCGCTAGGGGAAGCCGGGGCGTCTCTGGTTGGTGGCTGGAATACGGAAGGTGTGTTTATTTCCAGTTTTTCTAGGTTCGTGACGTGTCGTTAACACCATTCTTACCTCGTTTCTACTGCAGGTCTTAATCCAAAACTATTGTCGCACCGCGACGAGTCTCAAAGTCTCTGCGACAAGTTTCTGAAGGTGTCAGAGGACGACAGGCAATTCATAAGGGTTCTTTTTGCTTCTCAAGACAGTTGTTCATCTATGGCTTCTGGTTAGTCTATCTAATTTAGATTTTTCCTCTACTTTTTATTCTTTAGTTGGATTCTACCATGGAAGGTTGTACACTAACAACTTAATCACTGTCGGACAGGTTCGTCTCAATCGCGTCCAAGGGGGAGTCTGGACGGGCAGGCACTGGCTGAGATGTTGCGCAAGCGTAAGAGGGAGTCCTCTACTGGTGCTGCGTCAGCATCGTCTAAGAAGGATACAGCGGTAGTCCTTCACCTGGACGACGAGCTGGACGTTGCGTCTAAGACGCGCAAGACTGACTTCTTGGCCCCCCAGACAAAAGCGGTCCTTCCTATTCTGTGACCTTCCCAAGTGACTTCATGTCGTTAGAACGGTCCATATGGCCTGAAGCAGACAGGTTCCTTTTTCCTAGCGCAATGGAAAGGATCAAGGAACATACTCTTCCTCGCATGATGTCGGATGGGCTGGAACTCCTATTTCAGGTATAGACTTCCGACTTCCTTTTCAGACATTATGCCTTCTTATGACAATAACTTGTGACTCTCTAAATGACGCGTATAATATCTTTTTGTGCAGTCTTCTCAACATCTCCTGATGGCTAAGAGGGAGATCTCCTCTCTGCTGAAGGGTCATCTGACCATGAAGCAGAGAATGGATAAGGCTGAATTGGACGCGAAGTCCAAAAGCGACGAGGTGGAGTCTTGCAAGAAGGCCATGGAAGACATAAAAAAGTCTTTGCAGAAGAATGCGGAGGAGCTAGAAGAAATAAGGCAGAGGGCGACTAAGTTGGAGGAGTCTTCTCGTCATGAGATCTCGACGCTCCAAGCGAGCGTCGATGCACAGAAGAACGAGCTGGACATGCTCGAGGCTGAGGTGACGACTAGGGTCAGGGCAAAGCTGATGTACCAGTTTTTAATGAAGAAGACGGCGTCGTGGACGCCACAGAAGGACATTGACCTCTACATCCAATTCATGGGATCAATGAAAGATCTTATGTATGAGGAGGACTTGGCTGCGACGGCGGATTCTTCATCAAAGGTTGATGAGAACACCCCGTCTTGTGCTGGGTTCATAGCGTCAGATGTGCCCCCTGAGACTGAGAAAGAAGCCCCAGCCACTGTTTTGCCAGCTGAAGCGTCAGAGGGGAAGGAACCTGAGAAGGTCCCTGACGTTTAATTTCCTAGTTCCTTATGTCATGCCTCTTATCGTTTAAACTTTTCAATCAAACTATGTTTTAAGTCGCTCAAGGGAGTGACTGTTTGTATTATACTTTTGGGTCACCTATGGGGGTGACCATAATTTTTAATTTCTATCGTCGTACTTTTTGGGTCGCCTATGGGGGTGACCATTTACTTCGTTGCTTTTGAATTTTTAACTTAGATAATCTTATGTCTCTACTGTGTGTCACATGCATGTGTCTCGGTCGTTATTCTGACGTTGCTAGAGGACTAGCCAGGCGTCCAATAGGCCATCTTTGGTCGCTCGGACGTATCATTTGGACTTAATAAGAGTCATCATCGGTCGTTTGGACATATCTCACATTGTTTGCTACGTCTTGTTTCGGGTCTGAATTTCTTCGTCACTGTGCCACACGGCGTCACGTCATCGAGTCATCGCGTCATTGCGTCAATGTCAACCTGTAAAAAATTCAGCCATAACATTCGTCATCTCCTGAATAAAAAACTTCTCTAACGACACTCAAATATGGAGAAGCCTCCCCCGACTAACTTGGCCGAACAAACGGCTAAGTATCAGCAATTGGACCTACTCAGAATCTGATTAGCGTCGTAACCTCCTCGGGAGCATGGAGCTCACTAGCCCTCCCAAGTCGAAAAGCTCCATCACTGGCACCTCCTCAGTCAAAAGAGGAGCGTCCTAACCAACTTAGCCGAAGAAACGGCTAAGTATCAATAGTTGAACCTACTCGGGATCTGAGTAGCGTTAGAAGACCCCTTCGGGAGGCATGGAGCTAACAAAGCCCTCTCGGGTCGGGAATCTCGTTAATTGGCACCTCCTCGGTCATAAGAGGAGCGTCCTAATCAACTTAGCCGAAAAATAGCTAAGTAGCAACGACTGGACCTACTCGCAAGTCGAGTAGCATCGCAAGACCTCATCGGCGAAACATGGGGCTCATATTAGCCCCTCGAGTCGAGCGTATATCTCGCGGTACCTCCTCGGCTATGCCAGGAGTACCCACCACTTAGCGAAAATAGCTAAGTGCAAACAAATCGAGTCGCTCGGCCACTAGGAGACCCCTTCTCCTTTGACGAGTCGGCCTCGTACTTAGCCAAATTCAAAGCTAAGTATTTCATTGGCACCGGCTCGGACAAGCATGGGGCTCATTGGCCCCTCATCCAAGCCGCGTCCAACAACTCAGCCCAAGGAGGTCTCCCTCCTTGGTTGGGTCAATCTCCTAAGTCTCAGATTGACTTAGCGAGAGACGGCACCGGCTCGGACAAGCATGGGGCTCATTGGCCCCTCATCCGAGCCGCGTCCACCCAACTCATCCCAAGGAGGTCTCCCTCCTTGGTTGGGTCAATCTCCTAAGTCCCAGATTGACTTAGCGAGAGACGGCACCGGCTCGGACAAGCATGGGGCTCATTGGCCCCTCATCCGAGCTGCGTCCACCCACCTCAGCCGAAGGAGGTCTCCCCCCTTGGTTGGGTCAATCTCCTAAGTCCCAAATTGACTTAGCGAGAGACGGCATCGGCTCGGACAAGCATGGGGCTCATTGGCCCCTCATCCGAGCCGCGTCCACCCAACTCAGCGCAAGGAGGTCTCCCTCCTTGGTTGGGTCAATCTCCTAAGTCCCAGATTGACTTAGCGAGAGACGACACCGGCTCGGGCAAGCATGGGGCTCATTGGCCCCTCATCCGAGCCGCGTCCACCTAACTCGGCCCAAGGAAGCCTCCTTCCTTGGTTGGGTCACTCTCCCAAGTCCTAGTTTAACTTAGCGAGAGACGGCACCGGCTCGGACAAGCTTGGGGCTCATTAGCCCCTCATCCGAGCCGCGTCAACTCAACTCGGCCCAATGAGCCCTTGCCCTCCTTAGTTGAGTCAATCTCCTAAGTCTTGAATGACTTAGCGAGAGAAGGCACCTCCTCGGCCAAACTTGGGGCTCATCAGCCTTCCGAGTCGAGCGTGTATCTCGCGGCACCTCCTCGGCTGTACCAGGAATATCCTACCACTTAGCGGAAATAGCTAAGTGCAAACAAATTCACCTCCTCGGCCAAACATGGGGCTCATATTAGCCTTCCGAGTCGAGCATATATCACGGTACCTCCTCGGCTATGCCAGGAGTACCCTATCACTTAGCAAAAATAGCTAAAGTGCAAACAAATCGAGTCGCTCGGCCGCTAGGAGTACCTCTCTCCTTTGACGAGTCACTCTCATACTTACCCATATTAAAGCTAAGTACTTCATTGGCACCTACTCGGACAGCATGGGGCTCATTAGCTCTTCATTCGAGTAGCGTCCGACCCGCTCAGCCACTAGGAGATCCCCTCTCCTTTGACGAGTCGCTCTCATACTTAGCCAAATTAAGGCTAAGTACTTCATTCACACCCACTCGGACAGCATTGAGCTCGTTAGCCCCTCATCCGAGTGGCGTCCAATCTACCTGGTCGGCCAAGTCTTAAGGCCACTGTGAAGACAAGCCTCGAGTGTAGCCGGTCGGCCAAGCCTCGGGTGAACCAGGTCGGCCAAGCAAAAGCACCCCATCAGTTCGGCCAGCTCGGCCTTGGCCTCGGCACCTGGTCGGCCACTCGACTCGAGGAAGCTAGTCGGCCAGTCGTTCTATGCACCCGGCTCGGCCATCTTGGAGCTACTCGGCCAGTCGGCCAATGAGCCCCCCCACGCGCACCAGCTCGGCAAGGCACCAGCTTGCCCCAATCGGCCAGCATCAGTGCACCGGCTCGGTCAGAGCACCAGCTCGCCCTGGTCGTCCGTCCTTGAGCAGCAGCTCGGCCACCAATCTTAGAAGCCCGCGGTCGGCCAGCATCGTGTAACCAGGTCGGCCTCTCGACCAAGGCACCTAGTCGGCCCCCTCGACCAAGATACGTGGTCGGCCAGTTGTCACCCCCTCGGCCACGAGCTAGAGCTGCTCGGCCAGGGCACCCCTCGGCCACGAGAGCTGCTCGGCCATGAGGGCCCGATCCACCGCGAAAGCTGCTCGGCCATAAGAGCTACTCGGCCACGAGAGCTGCTCGGCCATGAGACCCCCGTGATTGGTTATTCCTAACGCCAGAAGATTTCCTCCGCTACGATCCGGCATGAAAATTCTTGGGTCCCGCTCAATATCGGCAAAAATGCAATCAGCTTATTCCGCCAATCAACCGACCTAAAATGGCGATTTCTACTCCGATTACTTGGCGTGGGGCAAATTGTTCGGGCCCATTTCTTGGACCAGTCCACCTGTGGAAAAGTTACTAAAATACCCCTACATTGATCCCTTTCTCTCTCTACCTCAATCATTTACTGACTTGAGCGTCGGAGGGGCGATCCCGAGACCACCCCCGGGGTAGGCTAACCTTGTTTTGCAGGATTCCGATATACGGACAACGGAGCTCAGGTGTACCTTCTTGGGGCCTATATCAAGTTTCTCAGCACACATCAGCATTTGTGATCACCCTCAATTTCTAAGTAGAAACAGGTTTAGATTCACACCAAAAAGCGGCAAAGAAATCGAAAAACACAAAATAGTGGCATAGTTGTGAAAGGGGACGAGGAAAGTGGGCAAAAGGATTTCTATGGGGTTTTAGAGAAGGTTATTGTGCTAGAGTATGATGTTCTTAAGAATTGAACTAGTCCCAATATCGTTATGTTTAAGTGTAAGTGGTTTGATGTGGTTTGCTGTGTTCGACGAAGGAAAAGGGATTAAAAAGGGTAATTTAGGAGCAGTGCTTATTAATGTAACTCATAGGTTAAAAACCAATGAGTCATTTGCATTAGCCTCTCAAATTGAGCAAGTCTTCTATGTACCATGTCATAATGAGCCACAATGGAAATTTGTTATCAAGGCAAATGCAAGGAACTTCTTTGATTTCCCTAATGATGAAGAAACCGAAGAAATTGAATCATTATGGGAACATGTGTCACAATCTGTAACCAACTACGAAGATGTTCAAGATGAGGATATTCCAATAGTGAGAAATGATGTTGAATATACCTTGGTTGAGGCTCATATTGAAGAAGATTTGTTGAATGAAGTGGATAATGAACATGAGGAGGATGAAGATGATGAAGAGATCGAAGAAAGTGAGGATGATTTTTCGGAAATGGAAGATGAACCTATCTTGCATGATTTTTACAATTCTTTTGAAGACGATGGGTCTCAAAGTGATAGTTCATCTACTAGCAATTGAGTAATGGTATATTTTATCGGGGTACACTCTAAAAATTATGTTTTAACCTTTAATTTTAAATTTTTAAAGTAACCTTTAAGTTCACTTTATTATTACCAATTTACTATTTTGATAATAGCGATTTTTTTTAACATTATTGGTATAAGAGAATAATTGAGGTGACAATTTTGAGTTTGTCTATAGTTATATACTATGAAATGTCCTAGATAAATGTCTGTAGATATGCGTCTTCATAGTATGTTGTTTTCTACAATTTTCCTTCAATATCTCATTACTACCTCTCGATTAGGTAAAGATAGTTAGATACTATGACAAATCCCTAGTTCTTTATGTGTTTGACATAAGAAATACATTACTGGTTACATGTATATAGTATAGTAGATAACGTACTTAATCTTTCACTGGGATAGAAGAGTGAGAAAGAGTGTAGGTGCGTATTTGTGTTTGACAGTCTTAATTTTGAGCTGGACTTATTATTACCTCCTGAGAAGCTGAAGAAAATATTAATGAACTGAAACACTATACTTGTACAATATATAAGTAAATAAGAACTTATGATTGTAAAACATGGTTTGCGCTAGTCTTTCAGTCAACTATTTCACAGTGGAGACCCACAAGTGATCTTCTACTCTGTGTCCTTATTATCTCCCAGTCTTATTACAGCTGCATATAGATTATAGGATTTTCTAGTGGTAAAGATGTGGAGTAGCAACAACAAGAAGAGGAGTTTCCTATGCATTGTGAGACCAATGCTTTCAGACATATCCAATGTGTCCCCTTCGATTCAAGAAGGCAAAGTCCAATTGAACCTATGCATAAGGTTCGTTAAGACGAGCTCTATATTAGCTATCGCTAATTATATTCCTGGGAAAATCCTTCTCCCACCTCCAAATGGAATCAACTCGAAATCTATCCCTTTAAAGTCTATTGCAGAGGTCAAAACCTTTATGGTTGGAACTCCTCTAGTTCTTCCCAGATATCAAGGTCTCTCTAACATACTTGATCTTTCACTGGGATAGAAGAGTGAGAAAGAGTGTTGGTGTGTATTCTTGTCTGACAGTCTTAATTTGGAGTTGGACTCATTATTACCTCCTGAGAAGTTGAAGAAAATCTTATTGAACTGAAACAATATACTTGTACAATATATGAGCAAATAAGAACCTAGGATTGCAAAACATGGGTTGCGCTAGTCTTTTAGTCAACTATTTCACAGTAGAGACCCACGAGTGATCTTCTACTCTGTGTCTTTATTATCTCCCAGTCTTATTACAGCTGCATATAGATTATAGGATTTTCTAGTGGTAAAGATATGGAGTAGCAACAGCAAGAAGAGGAGTTTTCCTATGTATTGTGAGACCAATGCTTTCAGACATGTCCAATGTGTCCCCTTCGATTCCAGAAGGCAAGTCCAATTGAACCTAGGCATAAGGTTCGCTAAGACGAGCTCTATATTAGCTATCGCTAATGATATTCCTGGGCAAATCCTTCTCCCACCTCCAAATGGAATCAACTCAAAATCTATCGCTTTAAAGTCTATTATAGAGGTCAAAAACCTTTCTGGCTGGAACTCCTCTGGTTCTTCCCAGATATCAGGGTCTCTCTGAACTGCCTACGCATTAACAAAAACAAGAGTTTTTGCAAGAATGTCATAACCATCAATCTTTGTATCTTGGGTTAATTCACGAGGCACCAACAAGGGAATTGGAATATGCAGCCGTAGAATCTCCTTGATCACCGCTTTCAAGTACTTCATTTCCTCCAAATCATCCTCACTTATTAGTTCTTTGTCTCCAGCAATCCCTCTTACCTCCTTTTGCAGGATTTTCATTACTTCAGGTTTTCTAAGGAGCTTTGTCATTGCCCATTCTAGCACAGTGTAAACTGTATTAGTTCCTGCTGCGAAGCTATCCTACATGAAATGATAGATTATTGAGATCTCATATGTTCATCTTTATATAGACATCGGAGATTTAGGCTGAAGGAAAAATTTTATAGAGGCTACACAGAGTCACAAGCAAGACGCAACAGACCCTTGACTATTGATGAAGACCAATGGGATTGGTTGATTGACAATCATTGGAGTACTAAAAAACAAGAGGTTAATTCCTTTCTCATGTTATTAGTTTACTTATTATATTTGCTAGACTGTTTCTTATTTACTAAAATGCAACCGTTGGTTTGACGCGTTCCATCAAATATTTTACTAATATTGTTTCTCATTTACTAAGATTTTTCACCAATTGATTACTTTCACATGCACTTATAGTGTATTAGCAAAATTAATACAGAGAACAAGCTAAAGTTGACTGAAACACCAGCCAATGGTTCAAGATCCACAACAAGAATAATGTATGACATGGTCGGTAATTTTTGTTGTCATGAATTCTTGCTTTCTTTATTATATTATGTACCATATGTTCTTTTTGATATATATATATATATATATATATATATATATATATATATGAGAATGCATACTTATATGAGAAATGAGAATGGATTTTACACGCTATAATTCTTATGAATAAGTGATGTAACTCTAATGAAAAAGTGATGTAACTCCAAAAACAAAATATTTGAAAAAAAAAAATTCGAAAAAAATAATTTTTTTTTTTGAATTCAAATTTTTTTAGAAGGATATAACTCTAATGAATAAGTGTAGTAATTAACTCTAAACCAATCGTGTGGTTGAGATTCATTCTCATTTCTCATGTAAGGAGCATTCTCATGTGATCTTGCCTATATATATATATATATATATATATATATCATTTGTTATATTATATGTAGATGAATGAGCCATCCGTTGTTCCGACACAAGATCTTAAAGGATAATCTGAAGCCGTTCAAGTAGAGCAAGAAACCATCTATGTTAGATTATTTGAGAAGAACAAAAAGTACGGTTACTCGACTTTTTTGTGTTTTAGTTTTTTGGATGAGGATCTTGATGACTTGAAAACCAAAAGATCATTCATGTTCTTTTGACTTAGCTTGTTGTATACTTGGTTAATCTTTTTGTTTGTTACTCAATGACTGTAGACAGGTGAAACACGTATTTTTATTTTTGTGTTGAAGAATGTGTCATTACATTATGACTAGGAATCTCAGTTTGTCTTGTACAACCAGCATCTATCTGTTACTATTAAACTGGGCCTTCGCCCGTCTTGCCTTCCTATGCAAAAAATTGGAATGAATTGGAGGACTGGTGCTTCTCGTTTGTGTTATGCTGTTTTTTATAGCTCAGAAGCTAGCAGACACTCCCTCTACTGCCACCACCCCTACAAACCCACCTTACTGCCACCACCCCTTGCAAAACTTGTAATATAAGGAGATACCAAGAAACTACTAAATATCTCTCATACCTTTCTAGTTTAGAACATGTGTTATTCAATTTCTCTCTGTTGCATTTTGCTAGGTTTCACCATGTAGGCATGTATCGTTAATTTCTGTAATAAAAACCATTTATGAGTTATTTTCTTGATTGTTTACGTGTGCTAAACACCAGGTGTCTTCCATGTTTTTGGTTTCTTAGCAAACAATTACGGGAAGCTAATTCTAAAAAATTGCAAATTTCATGTGATAGGCATAAAAATAAGGATGGGACTACTTGTTGGGAACCGATTGCTGAAAAACATTATGAAGAACTCAAAAAACTTCATGAAACTCAGATTCAGGAGCATGGTGAGGATAATCTCAATGTGAAAGATGCTTACATTAAAGCTTTAAAATGTAAATCTGAGTATGTAAGAGGACTTGTTACTGGAGCTCGACCACCAAAAAATGGTAGAACTAGAGAGAACAATGAACGATTGTCTACCCAAGTTGACACTCTTGCTGCATCAAACGAGGAACTCAAAGCATCTAATGAACAGCTAGAAGCATCTAATGAAGAGTTCAAGACATCCAATGAAGAGCTTAGAGCTGAATTTTCTAACTTAAACAAAGAAGCTATTGAATGTGAAAAGAAAATGAGAGAAGATATGCTGAAAATGTTTGAAGACATGATGAGGTATAAGTTTTTTAGCTTATTTATTATTATACTCGGTATTATTAATGTCGAAATTTTCATTGTTTAAATCATCTTCTTATTTAGTTTCAAGCTAATTAAAGACAAAATATCTAGACTAGTTTTTACACAAAAATATCATGCTCACACACATGTGCCCTTTTAGTTAAATTCTTTGTTACTAGATACCTAAGCCACTTATTCCACCATCTGGAACTCAAGTGATGTCTTTAACATATGGTCTTTCTAAGGAAATAGTTATCTGTACAACTAGCCTCTGACTTGCATGCTTGACTACGTTGCTGGTATAAACATCTCTCTTAATGTTGTGTCAGCGTTATGGGTATAAACTATAAAGCATCTCTCTATCATTTCTAGTTTCTACTGTCCCTTTCTCTGAGGGATAGACATCCATTAGTTTTTTTAACTACTAGTAATTAGATAATGTAAGAGAGGCATACATATTTTTTGAGATGCACTGTCAAATTCTGGAGGATAGATAGTTAAAGTAATTTCTTAATTAATCTAACTCATGATCAGTGTTGCCTACCTCCATCTGTAAAGCAGAAATCCAGAATCATGTGGCTACAATTTGTTAATTCCTAAGCCTTCCATTCAACATCTCCTGAAAATTCTAAGAAGAATGGGTGAGACTTGAAATAAAATCATTTATTAGCAAATTCTTCTTGCAATTTGCATTGTATTCATATTGCATAGATCAAAACTCGAGGTGATGAAAGCTAAGTTAACCAATTTCATCCCTTTAAAAGCAAATTTTGTGTTGGGGGTATAACTTTGGGATTCACACTTTATTGATCCATATAGCTCAAGATTATAGAAGGCAATCTTAGAGTCGGGTTTATACGGGTTTGTCTCATGCTCAATGCATGGGACATGGAGAAAGTCCACATTGTTGTTTCCTAAAAGTGAAGTGATATATGACGGGTTTGTCTCGTCGGCAATGCCATTTCACATCCTCGTCGGCTCTGCCATTTCACATCCTCGCCATCTCCAAAATTTCTCATCCTCGTCCTGCTAAGAAATTCAGTCATGCTATTTACTTCAGAGTGAAGATAGGCGGCGAAGATTTTCTCAAATTCTCTTCAATTGGATCAATTCACTTCGTTTAGTTATGTTAGTTCGAACTTCTACTCCTCCAAATCGTTTAATTTTCAGTTGAATTTTCTAATTTGTTCCTATATTTACCTTTGAGTTCGAACTTCTTTCGATCCTCTCTTTCGTGGCTTTTTTTCCTTTCGTAATCCTTCACTTTTATGCTGGACTGTAATGATAATGAGAATTCGATCTTTATTCTGGAAATTAAAAGGTATCTTTAATTTCTTAAATGATGTTGGTGCCATTGTTAGTCTATATGAATTTAAAGGTATCTTTAATCTTACTGAAAATTGATATGCCATAATTAGAAACCTTAACTGCTCTGGCATTTATTTCTCTGATCTTGGTAGATACAGATGGGCTAACATAAAACAATGTTGAATGTTTCGTACGCGGTTCTTAACATTTTGGTTCATGTATCACCCCTCTAAGTGTCTCGCAGGTTTTGGGGAAAAAATTCCATCTTTTCTTGTATTGTAAATTTGTAATGCTCATTTACTATTGTAATCACTTCTTACGGCAAATTTTAGGTGTTGTTACGCTGCGGCATGGTTTTTTTGGCAATTCAAATGGCTGGGTTGTTCATTGTGTTTGAGACTTTGAGTTATGGCTTTCTACTATCGTGAAGTAGGTTGCGGCTAGTATTAGACTTCACTCTGTTTCAGCTCTTCTGCATAGATTTGAATTGACGTTCTTATACATAGTTGATGATTTGTTTAAGTTGGCTTACATAGGATTTGACTGTTCTTCCCTTCTTTGGTTTAATGTAGTTATTATCTTTTGTTATCCATTTGACTTGATAATAATTTGTTCATCTTTGATGAATATTGTTAAATTGGATATAATAGGAGGAAAAGCAAAGTTGTTAGCAGTCGGATTACAACATTTTTTTTGCTAAGGAGGTTATTGTGTACGGAACTTATTTTGTCTATACTGAAATTATGCTTGATTGGATGTGATCACATATTTGTAGATTTATTACCAAAAGAGAATATATGTAGTCAATTGTTGTTTAGATAGTCAAGTCCATTTAATTGTGGTTGATTAGCTGTAAATTGCTTAAATTACGTGCCAAACACACCTTGAAGCACATATCTGAATAAATCAAGGGAAGCAATAACCTGAAGGAAATAAAACAGATCAAATAGAAAAAATGCCATGAGTTAAACTAATACCTTGGATGCAAACCAGCTCTCTGTTGTGTTTTGCTCCCTTTTATGTTCACTTATTCTCTCCTTAGTTTTACTTTCAAATATGTTCTCTGTATTGATTTGCTGCCATCTGATCTTGGGGCTTCTATGTCTTTGTCAAAACCTCTGTGCTGATATTGGGCAATGAGAGGAAGTGGAGGACATAAGAGATATAATAAAGGGGACTACGTTGAGCAAGGAACCTGGTTGGAGCCTTATGTGATTCGCTGTTTAGGTCTCGCTAGGGCTCAACTTGAACCTAGCAGGTGATCCCAATTTCTTATGATCCCTTTTAGCTTTCTAGGTTCTTTCTGATATAACATCTGAAGCTTTAAGATTTGGTAGTATTCCAGGTCCAAGAGAAATATATTTTGAAGTAGACGTCTAGGATATATTGTTGTCGATGTTGAAAAAGCATTCAATCCCGTTGAATCAAAATGATTCACTTTTCGAATTTGATTCACTTTGAAGGCGACTTGATGAAATGATGGCATAAGGTAAGGACCAAATGGTTATGTTTGATATGGTAACACTTTTGTGAAATGGCTCAAATATAATTTGGGTGTATAATTTATGGTTGTTAACTTAGTATTGCCTGTGCATTATTATTATAGTTCTTCCAAATTTGTTTATTTAAGTCTTTTACATTATTTGATAGCATTCTCTATACACCAAATGGCTTATGAATGATATGGTAACACTTTTGTGAAATGGCTCAAGCATAATTTGGATTGTATGATTTATGATTGTTGATTTAGTATTGCCTGTGCATTCTCTTTAGGAAAGCTTTGTGTTGTCTGTTGATTAATGGTTACACAAAAAAAAAAGGCTGAAGTCTTTCCATCGTGTTGAAGTATATAACGAGCGTTTCATACATGTGCAGGTCTTATCTTCATCATGGTGGTGCTCACAATGATGTGTAGCTACAGTGACTCATATTGTGGTCTATTCAATATATGCTCAAGTGATGCAGGACTTCTGAAGCATTTTATATGTAGTGACTATATAGCATGCTCTATTGTAAGAGTGAGTTACTGCAGCATTTTATATGTCGACGTTCTCTCGAAGAAAATTGAAAAATCATGGATTTTGTTTAGTTTATTAGTTAATAGATTTGTAATTATGTACTTTGTAAATTTGCCCATGGGTATGAATATTGTATGCATAATTTTTGAATCAGTTATAAAATTTCATGTTTTTTTTTTATATATTGATCTACTATTATTACTAATAGACTATGATGAAATTAGAGAGTTACATTAGCTAGAGGCGTAAGGCGTGGTAATAGGTGCTAAAATGAAGCATGATATTAGTAATAAAGGCGTCGCAGTAGATATACAATTGTGTTGCAATGTATATGGAGGTGTTGCAATAGATATCAAAATGGGTCACAATATGAGTGCTAAGGGCGTTGCAATAGCTATCCTATGTTGTTGCAATAGATATAGAGGCGTTGCAATAGGTTCTCTAGCTGATGTAATTCTATGTATACCTATTGCAATGACTCTGTGGTAGCCATTGCAATAGTCATAAATACCGTTGCATTAGGCCTAATGCAATGGCAACAATAGCAACGATTGTTCGACTGTTGCTATAGCTCTATTGCAACGGTTTTTGGCTCTATTCCAACGGTTTTTAGGGGTTGCAATAGCTCATTTATGTAGTAGTGAAATGAGCCTAACCTTTTCTCCTCTACATCCATTGTCCTACCACCCCAACCTCCATTTCTTCCTTCATTTTACACCACCACTTCACCTTTTGTTCCTCTCACATGAACAACAGGACCGTCCCGAGAAAACACCGAAGTTCTTCAACCAAAACCACCTACAGACTTTGGTTCAAAGGGAAAGGAACAAGTTCCTTCGGATTATCATGGATGGGTAAATGAGGTTTGTCTTCTTGATCAACATATGATAAAGTTCTACAATCACCTTCATTGGATTTAGGATGATAAAATTGATAAAATGATGGGTCTCATAAAAGTCCTTAGTGATATGGCGATATAACAACAAACGAACATGAAGACGATGGCCCAAGCAAATAACACCCTAAAGCAGCAACTAGATGGGCATCATAAGGACGGTATGAAGAAATTAGAGAAGGTGGTGGAAGAAGAAGTACTAGAGGAGCACAACTCCCCTTCCCTTCATAATGTATAGTTCATGTTTCTTTTACAAGTTAAAAAGAACTCCTAGTTTGTTTCTTTTCTTTCTTTTTTTTATGCTTTTGTGAAACAAGTGCTACAAATACAATGAATTTTGCTTAAAGGATCTTTGTTTGTGCTTTGATTATATAATTCTTACTTAAAATGGCTAGTATTATATGATTGATGTTTGAGCAAGTCTAACCTTTGTAAATCCTAACTTAACCATTTTTTATGGTGCTGGTTAATGGTCTAAAGGTCTTGAAAATTTTAGTTTTCCCAAAATCACCAAGAGTTTGATCTTTTTGAGGATGACAAAGGGATAAAAGATACTAGGAATAAACTAAGTTGAAAATTTGAAATTATGACAAAGTTAAAATCCTTAATATGCCTTAATAAAATTATAAAGTATTATTTTATTTATATCATCAGTTTCTTAAGTTATTTGTTGTTTTATTTTCCTTAGTTTTCTTTGTTGTTGGCATCAAAAAGGGGGAAATTGTTGACCCCTAGTTTTGATGATGACAAAGGAACAAAATACAAACTAAATTATGAACTAACAAGTTGGTAAGTGAATGGATTTTTCAAGGTGTCAATGAAAAGAGCAAAGAAAATGCTAAGTCAAAAGAAGAAATCAAGTTTGGATTTTGAAGACTAATGAAGATTCTCACATATTTGATACTAGAGAAGTATTGGAGAAAGAAGACCAAAGCAATGCCTTTTGTTTCTAGTTTCAATGTAAAGGAACGAGTAAGAATTGGTAAGGAACTGTGGCAATTTAAAATGAGACTGAGTGTTTGTTCCTCTGTAAGGAGTAGATAAAGTGACACTGTTATATTGACTTAAAGGAACTAATTGTTAAAAGGAACTAGACATAGGTTGAAGCAGTACAACGGTTAATTAATGACATTTGAGTGGGGCATCGTTTGTGGTGACTAGGCTAGGGTTTACAGTGGAGAGGCGGTAGTTTGGGGTGGCTGACCGAGAACTTTGGTGGCTGGGCTTGGGGTTTCAGGTTGACTGTCGTAGTTTCGGTGCAGGGGTAGTGGTTGAGGTGGCAATGTGATGGTTGTCAAGGTGATCATAGAGTAGGGGAGAGAAAGGGTAAGTGATAGCTTGGGATAGGGGGTGGAGAATCAATATAGAGGAGTTAGGGGGTAACAATGGGGTAAAGAGAATGATTGAATACACCTACCAAACAATAACTAAGAGAATCAACTTACTCAATTCCCTTACCTTTTCCTAAAGATCCCATATCAAATTCCCCCTAAGGGCCTGTTCTCCCCAGCTTATTTTCAGTTCAGTTCAGCTCCAATCAGTTGAGTTGAGTTCAGTTCAGCTCAATTCAGCTCAATTCAGTTCAGTTCAGTTGAGCTCCATTCTTTTATAACCATTTTGTTAAATATCATTATTATGTTGGTATAATTTATTTTACTAATTACTCTTATTATTATTATTTATTTATTTTTATATCATTACTATAAAGTATTATTATTATTATTATTATTATTATTATTATATATTATTATAATAATAATTATTATTATTATTATTGTTGTTGTTGTTTATATATATATTATTTTGTTAATTATAGCTTTACTCATTATTATTACTATCATAATTAGGAGGAACATGGTTAGGTCAAAGCACAAATAAACCCACCTTTTTTAGCCCATAAACCAATCAAATCGCGTCAAGACGGTTTATGATGTAATTTTCGCGGTCCAACCCAATCATTATTTTTATTACTAAATATTATTATATTATTAAATCGAATCTATACAAATATATTAAAAGGCATGCGAAAGAAAGTCTATGTGTCACGTGACGCTCTCCCTAAGGAGTTTTAGTTCATGTAATCTATGTACAATAAAAAATTTAGAAATTGCATAGTATAAGATTTGATCTCGAGACCTCAAGTACATATACGAAAGTCTTAACCACTAGACTAAGTTGTATTTAGTGTTATTATCATAAAATATTATATTAATAAATGAAATTTTTTCTTACCCGGGGCATAGCCCGGGCCTAAGAACTAGTTTTTAAAATAGTACTATTAATTTACTTCTTAGATATTATTGTTATTATATTATATCATTATCAAGTATTAATATATTAATACAAATAATATAAAATAATTATTATTAATTATCATTATTATCATTAATTACTATTATTATTATTATTAATTTATGATTATTAACATTATTTATTTATAAATATCATTTAAAAATATCCAAAATACTATTATTATTATTCATTATTATTGCTTATCATTATAATTATTATTTAATATTCATATAATTATTGTTTAAATATTATTTATGTATTTATTACATTGAATTTAATTTAATTTAATTTAATTCATTTCAGTTCAATTCAATTCAGTTCAGGTCAGCAGCTCCAATCAGTTAAATTCAGTTCAGTTCAGTTTAGTTATGTTCAGCTCCAATCAATTCAGTTCAGTTTAGCTGTTTTATGCCGAAGAGAGCTGAAAATTCTATTGTGCTCTCGGGAGCACGGTGCACACCATACACCTAGTAAATTTGTTCCATTTCCGATAAGTAAATGTTCTATTTCAACAAATGTTCATTTTCAGCATATTTTTCAGCAAAAAAAATATGTTCTAGTTTTTGTAAAAGTTGTTCTATTTTCAATAAATAAATGTTCTATTTCAACAAATGCTTGTTTTAAACTTATTTTCAGTAGAAAATTATGTTCTATATTTTGTGAATCTGTTTTATTTTCGATAAGCAAATGTTCGATTTTAAAAAATGTTCTTTCAAAACTTATTTTCCACCAAATAATATGTTCTATTTTCACTGAAAATATGTTCTATATTTGATAAGCATATATTCTATTTAAGTAATTGAATTCTAGTAATGTTCCACTTCAACCAAAAATGTTCGTTTTTGTATTTGGATTATGGTAATGTTCCACTTCAACAGTAAAATGTTCTTTTCATAAATGAATTCTTGTAATGTTGCATTTCAACAATAAAATGTTCGTTTTCGTAAATAAATTTTGTAATGTTCCACTTCAACAGTAAATTGTTCGTTTTCATATTCATAAATATTCGTTTTCGTATTCGTAAATGTTCTATTTTGTATCATGGGAGCACAGTTTTCATTGTACTCCCAGGAGCACAATACACGTATTAGAAGAAAACAGGCCCTAACTGTCTTAGTTGATTAAAAAAAAAAAAAGAATAAACTCCTACTCTTATGATTTTCCAGGTTGGCTTTCTCTTGACTTTCCCGTGTGAGCACGGGACTAACAATCTTCTCTTTTGGCGGAGTAACGGTTGACTAGTTTGGCACCAACACCAACCCCTGAAAACACTCCACCGTGTCACTTGCCTTCTCTGCAACTCACAAACCAATAGGAAAGGAAAAATAAAAATAAAAATAAAAATAAAAATAAAAAAACCCTGGAAATTCTCATCATCAATTCTTTTTTGTTGTTCAAAAAAGCATGCACAGTAGCAACCACACCAGCAGCGCCATGATCAACTGATTTTAAAATCTGATTTTCTCTCTCCTAGGGTTTCCGCAATCTCTCCGAAATTTCCTCTCTTAATCTTCTTCAATGGCGTCGTCGAAGCCGTGGCTTCAGCCTGCTCCGTCGTATACGCCATTATTAGACTCATTTTGGGACTCCGATGAAGACGCGCCTGGTCCTCGTTGTGGTCACACTCTCACCGCTGTTGCCGCTACTAAATCTCAAGGCCCGCGCCTCATTCTATTCGGAGGCGCAACTGCTATTGAAGGAGGCGCTTCGTCTTCCGCCCCCGGCATCAGTTAATGTCCCCCCTTTCGTTTTGATTTTAATTGAATTGAATTGAATTTGTTGGTTTGATTGGTTGATTAATTGATTGATTGGCTTTATGGTGTGATTTAGGGTTGGCTGGGGTTACCAATTCTGTTCATTCTTATGATGTTCTTACTAAGAAATGGACCAGGTCTTCCTCTATTTACTCTTGATTGTTTTCTTAGATTAGGCGTTTCTGAATTCTGATGTATTTTGTGGTTTTGATAATTGTTACAACAGAATTAGACCGGCTGGTGATCCGCCTTCTCCAAGGGCGGCACACGCGGCTGCTGCAGTCGGAACTATGGTTGTGTTTCAGGTGAGTGTTTGTAAGACATTATACTTGTTATGCATTTGTGGGTTTCCATGTATATCTCATTTTGTTCTCACTTGCTGGTTGACATGGTAGTTGATAGTAGTATCGATTTATTGATGTGGGTGTTGTGCTTTGGAGTGGTGGGTAGGGTGGCATAGGACCGGCTGGGCATTCCACGGATGATCTCTATGTGCTTGATTTGACAAATGACAAGTACAAATGGCATAGGTGAGCGACTTGTTTTTCATCTAAAGTTCTAGTCTGAAGTGATGACTCCAGCTTTCATTTTGTGGATATATATAATTTATGTTTCCTGATGTTGCATTCATTTTCTTTCCTTAACTATGTCTTTGCAGAGTAGTCGTTCAAGGTCCAGGACCTGGGCCTAGATATGGCCATGTGATGGACCTGGTTGCACAACGATACCTTGTTACTGTCAGTGGCAATGATGGTTAGTTCTTCATCCTGGGTTCTCTTTGATGCATTTAATTCTCAGATGAGAAATATGTTCAGTTGTTATGGTAATCCAATCGGGATACGAATGATTTTAGTCATGAATTAGAAAATACCTCTATTTATTTGCCACTTAAACTCAATTATACTTGCCGAAGATAATTCTACTTATGACTTGGATACTTTTGATTGGTTTTGCAGTACTCCTTCTATTTCTTAATAAGATGTTGAATGTCTTTTAAGGGTAGTGGAGACATATTAAGGACTTATTGATTATTGCATGTAATTAGAATTGATTAGCATTGTTTTTTTAGAACCACAAGAATAACAGTTCTAGTATTACTTTAATGTTTCGAGTGATGCTTTCACCTTAGGTGGGTCAAGATAGGTCAGATGTAAGTAATCTCGGAATCTGCTATAATAGAGGTTGTTTACAATTGATCCTTAACCCAATATGCAACACCTCTCCGTTCACAATGAATGAGAAGCTAGTAGTGTAATGAGCTTTTTATATTTGTTCCTTTGAATCGTTAAGTATAGAAAAGACTCCTTCACTCTTTGGAGATCAACATATCATGGGTATGAAAATGACTACTATCTGATTTCTAAAGCAACAAGTGATATGAAGACTGAATGCTAGTTAACTGGACTAGTTTATAAGCATCATATAATACTATTCCTTCTCTTCTATTAATTGAAGGACACTAGAAGAAAGACGACACCTTATAATAGCCTTGTGAGTTTTGTGTGCTTGCTTGTTTTGGTATGGAAGGTAGTAGATTCTCTTATATACCTTGGTCCTTGTTTTTTTTTTTTTTTGTTATCTTTTGTTGAGGAGTAATGTTGCTTACTCATCACATGCATTACACTCAGTTCCATCTTATTTCCATCCCCCATTACCTTGACTTTCCACCTCCTTCTCTCTTTTCCATTTGCATACTTAACTGCTTTTTGTTCATCATCTAGTATGCTGGTATGTTTGAGACATTTAGATTTTCATAATTGTGCTCTGTGCGCATACAGATTACAGCCAGCAGACCATATACTTGATCTTCTGACTCTAGTACCATGATATGAGAAATTCTCATTCTGAGAACATGCAGATATAATTGATCATATGCGATTCAATGGGTATATATTCAATGTCAGATTTAAGAAGCTTCCTCTTTTACGGCATACTGCTATCTTTTCTGATTGCATTTATTAGCGTGTTGTTTGTGGATGTTCTTATGTCAATATTATCCATCCAGAGAGTGATTTTTATTTTTTTCCTCTTTCAGGGAAAAGAGCTTTGTCAGATGCTTGGGTTTTGGATACTGCTCAAAAACCATATGTTTGGCAGAGGCTTAACCCTGAAGGTGATAGACCTTCTGCTAGAATGTGAGTTTATTCTGTTTATGTTGGTTTCATTGTTACTTTTGAATCTGCTTCTCAAGCTTTTTTTTTTTTCATTTTATTTAAAAAGACTTGGTAATTATGATCTCTTATAGTTGAGGAGTTGACTTTGCTTCTAAGTTGCGGTGGTGAAAAAACATTCACTTTTTCTCTAGTTTGTGTTCTTGTTCTTATGAACTGAAATTCCTACTAATTATCTAGCGTGCTCCGAAGGTTATATGGAGATGCTTCTATCTTGTCGTACTCTTTTTCTTATTGTATACTGACAACAGTAATTAATTATAGTCTTTTGTTTAGTTTCAGTTCCTCTATATTTTCGGATGAATTTTATGCAAACTCTCTTTTATCTTTATAAATTTTCTCCCCCCTGTCTAATTAGGAGTAATGAACTTTGATCTGCATATCCAGGAATATTAAAATAGGGTTGTGAAGTGTGATGTTTTCTTTTAAAGTTTTAATAATACTCAACTAAGGCTTGCTAGAGTCTAGACATAATAAGGCTATGTATTATCATAGAATGAGATCGCAGTTGTGGGCTAGTGGTTCTTTATCATTGTAATTCAAGAGTTTAGAAAATATTCTGTAGACCTAGCTCTATATATACTTTTTAAAGCCTTATCTTTTTTTATTATCTTATTCTGTTCCTATGTGACTAATCTGATTAACATCGGACTAGTTAAAATGAAGTACCTAGAAGAGCCAAGAATTCACTGAACCTCTTAGATTGACAAAATATGAGTATTACCTTATCTTTTATGTGAATTTAGCTGTTATGCATAATAGTTTCGACAAATTTTGAGGCTAATATGGTATAAATAGCTATGGCGGATGTGTCAATATGATGTAAATCATGCTTTACCAAGCGAATATCGTGGAATGGCAAGCTCACTTTGTTACTTGTTTAACTCCACCACATTCTTTTTCCGGTTTTGGGACTACAAACCTTAGAGTTTTATAAAGCACGAGCATAGGCATGATACAGATTCAGGAGACAGCTGAATTGCACCTCAAGAATGAAGCCTTTTTCCTTGAGCGCTTTTAGTAGTGAGGCTCTAGGGAGAGTAAATCTTAGCTGAAGGTTTTAAACCAAAACCTCCTCAAATTGAAAGTTACCTTAGCTTTAAGTTATCAATTTCTGAGCAGAAGCCCTTTGTTGATTGCATTAAATTCCATCAATGAACCCTAAGCAAACTCCCTATTTTAAGGGGAAAAACACTACCATAATTTCGCAGCAAATTGATGGCAGGATGCTGGCCAGCCATGTCCTATATGTCCTGGCACGATATCTTCAGTGGCCATCATCGGCGAGCAACATTCATGTTAGTCCCGCTCTCTCTCTTCAATCTTTTCTTCTTCTCCTGGCATCTCTTCAATCTTCACTTCTTCTCTTCTCTCTCTTCAATTTTCTTTTCTTCTTATGCTCTTTCTCTTCCTCGTTATTTTCTTCTTTGATCTTGTTCTGTTTCTTTGGTGGCTTTGGGGCTTTGGGGCTTGGACTTCCACTTCTGTTTTTTTGTTTCCCCCTTTCCTTTTATGTTGACTAGTGAGTTATTAAAGTAAAATGGGAGCTATGCCTACTCCAGCACTCCCTATATACCACTGCTGTCTCCCAATCAGAGAAAGACATGTGAGGTGTGATTTTTGTTTTTCTGTTTTCTTTTTGGAAATCTTTAATTTTTTTTTTTTATTTTTCACATAAATATTATGCTCTTGTACTGAAAATTCAATACCACCGAAGCAATAGAATAAATAAAAACAAAAGAGTGCCTCGCCTACGAGATGTGCGTACCTTCACCTTGCCTTCAGGGACCCATTGCACCTCAGTTTGCTTTGCACCTTATAAAACTAAGTTACAGAATCTGTGATATTTTTAGGTTGCACTTTCCAATGTTTTGTATCATGGGGCTGCAGTTGCTCTCCAACAGGTCACTACCATAACCAGTTTTTGGTATTGTTGACTAATCCTTAATGGCTGCCGAATTTCAATTACATCAGCCAACTTGGTGAGCGCATCAAGACCAATGTTATCAGGATCTTACTTTGGATCGATTACGGACGTAGGGACAAATTGGCAGAATCGGATCGTGGGATCGTAAAGTTCTTCGAAATCGACAAAATTATCCTGAAAATTTGATATTTAACCTATAAATTGATAGTATTCTGTGTTTTTTCATTGAAAATTATTGAACTTGAGCATCTTCATGTCTATAGCATACCCTAATAAGTAAGTAGTCAAAATGACAATTCAAAAACAAAATTTGTAAGTAGCCTAGAATATTGTTTATGTAAAAATAGAAACATGATTTACTTATTTTAAAACTAAAATTTCAATATGTATTTCAATCCATACTTAATTTTGGTATGGTCGACTATCCCTAATGCCTTAGCATTAACATATAAAAAAAGAACAGAGATCTTACTCAACGTTTTAAAGTATCATTATCACCAACTAATTAGTTGAATATCTAACATATGTAAATTTTAGAATAAAAGGTTGAGCTTTATGCTCATCCATTTTGAATGTTTTTCTTTTAGGCTTGTGTCTTTTTTCCAAAAAGTTGGTGTTAGCAATTTTTAAACATTTTTTTTAGAACTATATTGTAGGTACAATCCTCATCAATTGTGCTCTGATAATGTACGATACTGACCAATCTAATTGATTATGTGCAATCCTGACTGATCTTGTACCTCTGGAAGTCCGATGCCACACATGATTTGGATCGTTTTGCCATACATGGATCGGAGGATCGTACGACCCTACAAACCGCATTACGATTTTAACAACAATGATCATGACCTCTGTTTCTTGTTGTAATCTGCACACCTCCGGAAAGAATTTGGAAGAGAGCAACTCACGGTTTATGTGGATTCGTGGTGGTTATTGACTGAAAAAATAACCATTGGTACTTTTTAGATGATTGATGAACACTCTTCTTATCTAACAAAAGCTACTGGTATAAGCTATTCCTATGTTGAGACCAATAGTAGAGGTGATATTGCATTGGGAAGCATTAAAGGGAAGAGTAGGACTTTCGTAGCGGAGAAGTAATGGTTACAATGCATAGTGATTATGAGTAATTTGAAGATCAATGTGGAAAATTTATGGGGAAAAGAAGATAATTTTCGATCCTTCTCAGGATGTGTTTGGTATCGGATAGTGTATAGTTAAGCCTAAAACACATCTGTTTAGGACATTTTATTATTTTTGAAATGTTAGATCTCCTCACTCTCTTTTTGTGAATGCTTATGTCATTAATTTGATTTTTAATGACAGTTTAGTTATCTATCATTAAGGATCTCTCTCTCTCTCTCTCTATCTATCTATCTGTCGAAGGTTGACAGCCAAGTTTCCTTTTATTTTAATAAATTACTATAATTATTAAATGTTACCCCCCTCGGCCCCTCCTGTTCCGGCATGAGCTGATTGAAGGGCTGTTCGGTTTTATTAAATTATTCAGTGGAGCAAATGGGATTTGGGACCAGAAAGTACTTATTGCTAACACATCTAAGAACTCGACATGAATGGATCTCTCTGTTATCAAGGGAAGAGTTTCGCCCCTTCATTGATTTTCTAAGTTTTCCCTTTTACTTCTTATTGAACTTTTATTCAGTCAATCTTCTGATGTCCTGGCTAATTACACAAAGTGTTCTTGTTTCAATTAATTTAGAAGTCTTGTGCATCAATTTCCCTGTTCCTCTTAGGTCCATAATTTTATTTTTTTTCTGACCTCTTCCTCTGTTCTTATCAGCCTTAGTGTTATATATACTTTTCTTTTTTGGCTGCCCTTTTCTGTTCATGAGGGGGGGGGGGGGAATTGTGGGAGCTTATCAGTCTCTGCCGCGGCTTATTTATTTTACCAGGGGTGGCATGGACATTTTTGGACCATGAGTTTCTGGGAAAAGGAAGCAGCGGGCTTCTAAATCTTAGGGATCAAACAGCCCTTTTCTGTTTATTGAGGGGGGGGGGGGGAGGTATTTAAGTTGACCATGAGTTTTATGCTTCCATCAATAAACTTCTTTTGGAATTCAGATCTAATACCTCTTTTGGTTAGTGCAATTTCCTTGGTGGTGGCATGGACATTTTTGGAGGAAGAATATTAAAATATTACTGGATCTTATTTCTTGGACATCAAGTCTGCAGTTGTTGTTCTCTTTTAGTTGTTTGAATTTCATTTGAAGCTTACTAGTTGAACCACTTTCTTTACAAAGTTTTTGTATCAGCAGCTGTGCTGTTTAATCCCTAAGATTTAGAAGCCCGCTGCTTCCTTTTCCCAGAAAATGAGAGAAGAGTCAGGGAGGAGGTGGAATGGAGGTGTTTGTTAAAATAGTACGTGAAAGCTTGGTTGTATTGTTCAGTTGTTTATGACTTGTCACTGGGTTTCATTAACAGCTTTTTATTACCAGATGCTTCAAAATCTGTTACCTGTTTTCCCTGCATTGTTAATTTATTTTTTCCTCAACATTGATTGTTTACTTATTATTGTATGCAGCATACCTAACTAGGTATATTTGATATGCTTGTACGATATGTAGGTATGCCACTGCAAGTGCCCGATCGGATGGCATGTTTTTGCTATGTGGTGGAAGAGACTCAACTGGCGCGGTATGTTGCTTCTGTTGAGTTGTATTGTTGGTTGCTACCTTACTATTTGCATAGGATTGATACTCCTGAATCATGTGTGAACTTTGTGATTTGTTTTTTCTTCTTTTAAATCTATCCTTATGGTCATGCCTAAAACCTTTTTAGAAGTATTGAGTGTCTACATTGTTCTATTATGTCTTTATAGCTGTTGGTTTCCTTTTCATTTACCCTGTATTCTGTTTTTTGCAACAGAAGGCTAAAACTTATGCTCACCTTATAAATTTGATCGAGTTTCTAGAGCTTTTCTCTCTCCCTATTTTGCGTAACCATGTTTCTCTATATTTCTTGCTTTAGACTTGGCAGCTAAGACAAATGATCTCAATATGGAATTAGTGATGCTTATGGCTTCTTTTCAGTGTTAGGAGAAAAGACATTGCGCTACAATGAAGATTAAAATCCTACTGAATTAAATAAATAGAAGTGACAGTGCAATCACGAGCATGTGAGTTGTGCGTCCATTGCACATATAATCATACACCATAGGTTTCAAAGAAGTGTGGTGAGGCATCATTGCATTGAACGACCCTGGTCTAGCAATACAATTAGGTGCCCTTGAGGTACATGTGAGGTGCATTCTTGCTCCTGTTTTCATCTCTCTTTTCTTTTTGTTGGATTCTTCCCATTCTTGCTGCTGTTAAAGCATCATCCTCAACTGCCAAAAAAGAAAAGAAAGAACAAGAAAAACTCTATGCAGACAAGTCAGCCTTATTGCCAATGACAAACATGCCCTATTTGACGTTGTGTATGTTGGGACTCTTTACTCCTTCAAACAGCTCTTTCTTTTGAAACTAGTTATACATCCTTAAATAAACCCCTCATCCTTATACAGGGCACATTGGTCATTAAAGGGATGACCTTGAAAAGGAGGCGAAAAGCCTACATGTGACCATGATGATTTTTCAAACTTATCTTGCAAAGATAGATATGAAAAAGATGAATTATTAAATTGTTTCATTTCTTTCTCGTGAAAAGGCATAAATTGTGCACAAGTTCTGTATGTAAGGCATAATGCCAATGGACATGTCAATTCTTCCTCTGCCCAATAGTAATGGTTGATCGAAATCTTTTTTGCCTTGTATTGCTCAGAATCTGTGGCACATGGATCTTTGTTTTGTACATTCAAATCCTTTGCCACAAGTTTTGAGATTGGCTGTGTTATGCTACACAATTGTACTCACCAGTTGTTGTGGACTATGTTGGTGCATCTACAGCCCCTGGCAGATGCGTATGGGCTACTCATGCATAGAAATGGTCAATGGGAGTGGACTCTTGCACCTGGCGTTTCTCCTTCTCCAAGGTATCAACATGCTGCGGTAAGTTTTGTGGTATAACTCTACAGAAGCTTTTAGCTCATAAACTTACGGGTCATTTGGTTTGTGATATTTGGTGTGGGGGAATGCATATATATATATATGTGTGTGTGTGTATATGTATATATACACCAAATTAACAATTGCCATTGTCAGTGGGTCTGGTAATGAAACAAAGACTTGGAATTGGGAATTGAGCGTGTCTATCATGTTTATGATTAGGGGAAGGCTAGCAATATGGATTGGAGTTGCATAACCAAACAAATCTGTCCATTGGCTTTCTTTGACAAGTGAGGGAATAATAATGATTGTTGCCTTAGTTGTTAGCTACTCTATCCTTCATCTACTTCTATCACAACCTAAATAAGTTAATGATAATTTTTTAGGTGAATTTCTAAATTATTTTAAAAAAATACGTTTGTGGTGCACCTTGCGTGGTGAGACAATGATCTCGATGCATCATACGACCTTTTGCATTGCAGTTAAATGAATGAGGTGCTTGCTTTGGTACACCTTGGGTGAAGCATTAAGCACTGCACTTTTGCCACCTTACGGACAATTGGTTCTGATGTGTACTTCAAAGGAAAGAAAAGAGAAACAATTGAAAGAAAGTGTATGTGACCTTTTATCAGATACTTGACACAAAATCTACCTTGAATTATTTCAGACTGAGTGGTTACTGAAATTCAACTTTAAAAGGGGAATTTCAGGGTAAAATTGAAGCATCTTGTTGGCAATCAAAACCTAGAACCCAATTGAAGGGCTTGACTTGCCAGGCAACATCTTCTTTCCTCTCTTCTTCTTCTGGTTCCTTCTACATTTACTGTGCTCTTTTCTCTCTTCTCCTTCTGAGTTTCATACTCTTTTGCCACTTTCATCTCATCTTCATTTTATCTCTTTCTCTGAGAGCTAGCAATCACAATAAGAGCTTTCTCCTCTCGCTGTCTTTTTGAAAGTTGCAAAGCAGGGGTCCCACTGCCCAGTACCTACTAGCGTTTCATTGAAATATAGCAGTAGAGTACTTTTTATATGCTTTAAGGTGGATAGCAGGACCCACTGTTCCACACTAGAGTATTTATTTGCAATTCTACTTATTATCTAATTTGCTGACTTTTGTGGCTAAAAAATATAGCTCCCTCCATCTATACTGCTGTTCACAACTTTTTTAAAAAGAAAACAAATTCTACCATAGTTCGAAAATGCGGTTTCGGTAACGGTCGTGGAAATGGTATTGGTTTCGCTAGTACGGAACGGATGCGTGTATCGCGGACCGCGTTGCAGTTGTCGCAGCCGAATGTGGTTTTCTAGTTCTTTTAGATGTTTTTTAATAATTTTTTTTTGGTTCACCTATATAATTATGATAGTATAACAATATATTGTAACTTTTTTAAAATTTATTTTAATATTTACTACTTATAATGGAGATTTATAAATTGTAACTAGGAAACTGAAAAAAAAAAGAACAGTAGATAGAGGAAGGGGTAATGGCTCATACTTGGTGATGGAGCATGAAGATGCGTGTCAGCAACAATCTGGCATGGCAGCAATTAATGGTGTGGCTGTGCGGCAGCAAGGCGTGGCAGTAAGAAATGGTGTGGCTGTGCGGCAGTAAGGCGGGACAGCAAGAAATGTTGTGGCTGTGCGGCAGCAAGAAATGGTGTGGTGGTAAGAAGAGAGAAAAAGATGGTATGAGAGAGAGAAAAATAGTAAACTAAAGATGGGAGTTTGCCTCTTAAGTCCTAATAATTATGGCGGGAAGAGTAATGTTGGCACCTAATAATTGTGGCGGGAAGAATAAAGTTGTGCGCCTAATATTGTGAAAATATAATGGCTCGTTAGAAGTTCTTTGATTTAATAAATTTTAATTGGTTCTATGAATTTTGTTCGTGGAATATTGCGGCCTAATCAATCAATTAATATATATATATAAAGGAGAAACTTTTCAGGAGCATAATGAGCTCATCAAGATTTCGAGCTCATAGAGCGCGCCACATAGGATTGTCACGTCATCAATTTATATTTTTATTTTTTACAAAAATAGAGTTCTACATAGATTTAAATACATATATGGAACTTTAGATCAACGGAACTTAGAGTTTTGTTTTGAATCAACAACCTAATTTATTAAATTAGGTAAATTGTGTATTAACTTTTGCTACGTAATTCAGAATATTATAATTTCTATACCGTTGGAGAGCACTTGAAATATGCTTCGAAATAAGATCCATGTACAATATAGTTCGATAACTTATGAAACGGGGAGCGCCACATTGGATTCTCGTGTCATGCATTTTTATTTTTAACTTTTAAAAAAATAGAGTTCTACATAGATTTAAATACATATAATGAGTTGTAGATAAGGAAAAATTAGCGTTTGGTTTTGAGTGAACAATCTAAATTATTATATCATGTAAATTGTATATAAATTTTGCTACTTCCTCCGTTTCTTTTTACTCGCTACACTTTCCATTATGGGAAGTTTCACATTACTTGCTACACTTCTTTTTTGGGCAATAAACTCTCTCTATCTCTCTCCTCCCACATGGGTCCCTTTTCTTTTTACTCTCTACCTCTCTCTTCTCCAAAAATTGCCTAGGAGTCCGTGAAATGAGAAGTGTAACGAGTAAAAAGAAACGGAGGAAGTACATAATTTGAAATAATATAATTTTTATGCCTGAAATATGATTCCAAACAAAATCCATTTACAATATAGTTCTACAACTTATGAAATATAGAGCGCCACATAGGATTGTCATGTTATTAATTTTTATTTTAAATATTTTAAAAAATAGAGTTTTACATAGATTTAAATACACATAAAAAGCTCTAGATAAGCTAAATTATTTTGCATGAATAACCTAAATTATTATATTATGTAAATTGTGTATAACTTTTGCTACGTAATTGGAATATTATATAGTTAAATACATAAAAGGAGTTTTGGATTCGGAGAAATTAGTGTTTCGTTTTGAACAAATAACCTAAACTTTTGCTACCTAATTCAAAACATTATAATTTTTTTTACCATTGGAGAGTGTTTGTAATATGCTTCAAAATAAGATTTATTTACAATATATAGTTTTACAACTCATGAAAATATATTTATTTAGATGAATTGTAAGACATTATTTAGTCTTTTTTTAGATAAATATAATAATTACTATAAGTATAGTAAACTATATATATGTGTGATTTTAGCCTTTGATCATAGGTCCGGTTTACAGGATCAAATATATTATTTTTCAAAACCTCAGTCTTACTCAATGAACCAAAGCAATTTTGTATTGCAACAAAATTTGTTAAGGAAACTTTGTTGTTGCAACAAAAACTAAAATCTATATATCGACAAAATTACACATATATTAGCGTTTGGATAATGAAAAAGTAGAGTTTGACTTTTAAAAAAAAACCTTAGAATATTATATAGATTTTCAACTAAAACTAATTGTTGCAATAGAAAAAGAACGGAGGAAGTATATAAATACAATGGTGTTGAAAAATCTCATTTCACAACAACACGAAATCAACAATGTAAACAAAATTTGCAAAAAGTAAAATAAGCAACAAATCCGTGCGACGCACGAGCTTCAATGTTAGTATTTTATGTTAATTTGGTTACATGAATTACTATGTATTAAGCATGAGTAACTATTTAAATAACATAGCTAGATTAGCTAATATAATGTTTGAAAAATTAGATAAAACAATACCTCTTAAAATATATGATAGAAGTTTTAAAAATTATTACAAGTTTGTCTACCAACGGTACTTCTAAAAATATTCACTAAAACATAATACCAAAAAGAGTGGTGTGGAGGATCTTGTTGGGCATCTTCTTCATTGTAATTCCTTCCATAATCCCTGAAAATGTATGAACCCGCACAATAAGTCCATGATGGATCATCATGACCCGAACTAGTACTACTACCACTATAATAAGTGGGCTGATGATAGTGCACACTCCCGTAGTTAAGGGTGCCATGGTTGTAGATTGTAGTACCATGACTATCTTCATTGTGAGGGTTCGAGTATGGTATTTCTGAATAGGTTTTCGATAACCATACTCTTAGGGATTGCATATGATGATCCTGCTCCAAAGACGGTTGTCGAAATTCCATTTCATGACCCTTCACTATCTAATGGTTAAGGCTCTCGTTCCCTTATACGCCTTTGAAATGTTTGACCATAACTTCTAGCTTGTGGCAAGTTTTGTGGTTGGTGTAAGGGTTGGAACTGCTCACTTGATCGTCTAGATGAATAAGATGAGCCATATGCATTTTTGTCTCCATCATTACCATCATCATCATCACCCGGTGGAGTTAAATCTAGGAGTGTTCATAATCGGGTACCCACTATTTTCGGGCACTTAAATTACCGGCCATGACGGGTCATAGGGTACCTGACTCGTTTTTCTAAAAAATGTAGTTGAACTTCAACTTGATCACATTTGTAATTTGTTTCACCTACTCACACTGTACATATAGTTCCCCTAATAGAGCAAAAAGACAGGCAACAACACGAAAAAAGGGAACCATGCTAAAAATTAAGACAAAGGCAGGAAGGCCATATAATTTTTTTAGATAAAATTTCTCCCCAAAAATAAAAAAACCTGCTTACGTACATAAATTTGTAGTCTCCCTATAAATTTTCTTTTTAGAAAGTGGAAGAGACTTAACATTTAATAAGGGTCTTCTACATCACTTAGTGTTAAAAGTTGTTAGCCCTCTTCTTGACTCTCTCTCCTCCCTCATTTTCATTCTCATCCATTTCAGTTTCTCTATTTTCATCGATTTGAATTACCTAAAGAAGCTCAGCCACATACATCACGTTACATTACATACACCACTCTTTTAGCTTCTTTCTTTCTCTCTTTACTGTATTTCTTCTTCCTCCTCCCTAAGTTCAATTCGGCCCAAAAGTTTAAAACACAAAATCAAGTTAGCTGGTCCAAACTCCAAAGTCAATATCGAGCCGGGTATCGAGTACCCGCAATCATCTTATATTCGGCCCATTACCCAACCCTGGTTTTCTTGTTTTTACCGGGTCGGGGACCCGACCCAATAAAAATTTTAAAAATAGACTTTGACCCGACTTTTTTTGTCCGGGTCAGCAAGATTTCGAGGCGGTCTGAACACCCCTAGCTAAAGCAGATGCACCATCTTTAGTGCTTTGACTCCAATTGAGTATCAATTTCAGTAGTATCATCATCTAGACGACCATCATCACCATTTTCATCATCATCCACATCATATAACCAATTGAGATCATCTCCATTGAATACCGGAGCTTCTGCTTCCTCCAAACATTCATTCAATGGATCCTCTTGATCAAATATGCAATCCAAATTGATTGATCATAGCTCACATTGATATCACTGTTGCCACGCCTCCTCATGAACTTCATGTTGTACCGAAGGTAGGTAATCATGTTGAGCCTTTTGTAATTTAGTCTATTTCTAGTTTTGGTGTGAACGAGGCTCTACATGCTCCAGTTTCGTTCACAATTTGATGATGAAGTAGTTTAACTCAAAACTCTAACAACGATCCGCTAGGGACACTTTTACCATAAGTCATCCACGACATGGCTGCATTGTTTACCAAATGTTAGGATAGTATGTCTCTTTTTAGCGTTTCACTAACTTGTCTAGATATGAATGCATTAAAGAATATATACCCTGATCCATGTAACTTATTGCCTTTTGAGCCGAGGTTGACCCAAAACTTTCCATCTTATCACGATACATATAGATCTATAATTTTTCACATGTTAATATATGAATAATAGTAATTTAAGTATATTGATCCATACTTGTTGGAGTGCCCTCACATCATATTCAAGGTCTCGTTCTAGTTGAGATTACATTTTTTAACCCCTTATTCATGACTCCTGATGTTACCACCATTATTTAAATTGGGGATTGAGGTAACACCCGTGTAAATGGAAAATCTCAAGCTGCCTATTATGTGCGTGGGTTAACTATTGATCGAATGATTCTTATTAAAGAAGCCTTTCCGTTCCTCTCCCTACCGTCGAGTTACTACGTTCCTTGCTTGTGCATCACAATTCACTAATAGTTGGAGATAGTTACTAGTTAAAAAACTAACCAGCAACAAAGGTAATATGTATTAGGGTTTAGAATAGGTTTAGGGATTAGGGTTTAGATTTTAGGGTTTATGGTGAATAATGGCAAAATGGTAAATAAAGCTAACCGTTAGTTAACGGAAGTTAGAAAAAGGGCATGTGGTGCACGTTTTCGAAAACTCAAGGGTATGTGGTGAGTTTTTGAGACATTGAGGGTATATGGTGAATTTTTTAATTTGTCGGGGGTATTTGGTGAAAAAACCTTATGTATTATTACGTGCCCCATGTAGATGTGTGTGAAGCTGAAAGTTCCATCTCTTTTCTATCATCTTCCACCAATTTTTATAATATGGACATCTCTTTTGATGGCTAACTTGCATCTTCCATAGTGCTAAGGCCCAGCCCAAACCTCCCATTTACTATACATACAGCAGGATAAGGAAGAAGGCTGGAAATGATAAGTAGCTGCTCTTATCTGAGATGAGTCATTAAGGGGGGATGTATTAGAATACTGGAGAAAAGAATCTGTTAGGCAGTTATGCCACCTGTACTTGGCAGGCCACTAAGGCCCACTCATCAGTAAATTTCTTGTAATAAATAGCCTGGAGTAGAGAAGGAGAGGGTATCCAGAAATTGAGTGTGGTTGTTCTAGTGGGAGAGTACCTCACCTCTCGAATGTGAGGGAGTTGTAATTGTGGGTTACTCTGATCTTCAATACAACTTCTATCTGTGTGCCTATATTGTCGTTAATTTTCTGCTTGTTTTGAGTAGTGAATTTGTGAGACCCTAGCACATAGCCTCTTATATATGAATCCCATTGTTGGTTGTACATCTCCATCAACAATTCTTTAACACTTTGACGATGGGATCTTGTAACTCTAGGATTTCATCTGCTGTCTCCCAAAATCTAGCTACTAAAGTTCGAGGATTTTTAGATAAGAGTTCACGAACTTCAGTAGCAAATGGGTCAGTCATTTGTCCGTATCTTGTTGCAAGCCACTGAGTAAAGTCAAAACATATTTTGTAAGGCAGTTTTATGCCTTACAATACTCGACAACATGATGAATTGTGTGGCAAACTGTGTGATACCAGGTCGAATAAGATATTTCTTATTCGTAAATTTCTTCATGTAGCTAATTGTCCATTTATAGTGGTAGATGAATTGAGATACCTTTCTAGTTTTCTCTATAACAGGCCTCACCGAGCTTTTCTTCCCTATATCTTCCAAAAGTAAATCTAAACAAAGAGCAGCACAAGTCGTCCAATATATATGCGGGAAAGTATCCATTATTTTCCTCTTTCCTTATTTTTTTTGAGATGGGGAGGGGGTATTTCCCTGCCTCTGCCTGTTAATGGCCTAATACCCTATTATATTTTGAGGAGTGATGCTTTAAAGTGGAATTTGTAAAATTAATTTATAAGAATTTTTGCACATAACATGCTGGCATGTACCTTCGACTTGAACCGAGGCCGAAGGACCTTTAGCTTCTCGGTGCATTTTATAAAACAAGATTCCTAGGCACTGTTTCCCACTTTTTGATCTCTAAACTCGAGTTCTTGTTTGCCAAATGCGTGTAATGTAAATTAGTGCAACTTTTTTTATGATTAGTTCAGAGTGTTTGCCAACATTTGTACCTGAAGTTGTTGTTTATTAGGTCTTTGTAGGTGCTAGATTGCATGTTACCGGGGGGGTGCTTAGAGGAGGACGTGGTATTGAAGGTGAAGCAGCTGTTGCAGGTAATATGGGGTTTTTATATTTTCAATTGCGTTCATGAACTTAACAGTGAATAATAAATGGATGCTGTCTGCTGTTTTGATGTATTGAAGTTTTGGACACTGCTGCTGGAGTATGGTTGGATAGGAGTGGGCTAGTAACTTCTGCGAAGGGCAACAAACAAATTGAATCTGATCCTTCCTTGGAGTTGATGCGCCGCTGTCGCCATGCGGCTGCTTCTGTTGGTGTTCGTATCTATATTTATGGTGGTCTTAGAGGAGGTAAAGATGACTGTCATTGAGATAGTATCTCAGCATATGTTTGCTAGAATGTTTATAATATCAAATACATAAACTTTTTATTTAAGTACTGCTGATCTGCTGTAATTTTTCTTTAAGAATGAATTTGCTTGATAGTTGGTCACTACATTATAAAATCTATAGTAGTTGGCTTTCTGCAAAACATATTTTTGCATGTAAATAGACTTAGATATGTTCTATCTGAAAAGCAACTTTCTTAAGGAAACTTCACGCCTTGTATGTGGACTTACGTGAAAAGATACACTTCACTGCTTGATATCATTTTCTTCTCTCTTTTCTTTCGTTGCTGCTTTGTCCTAGTTGGCTGATACTTGAAGTCTTGAACTCCTTTTAAATGTACTGATGTACTTTTTTTGATGGTTGCAACTTGCACCACTAATTTTGAATGTTTGAAGTAGTTGCAACATACCTTTTCAACCTCATGGCCTCTTTCTTTCTCTTCTTTCGTCACATGGGTCTTTTTATGATTTCTCTTATCCTCTTTCCTTATCATACGGGTCCCTAACACATTTTGTTCTCCCATGTTGCAACTAAGGAAAAGTACAAATTTCATATTTAGCATTTTTTAAGTGAAGGATTTTGTATTGTTTGTCCAGACGCACATGATTATAATACCCGACCTCTTTGTAAAATAATAAATATTCAGAGAAAAAATGCACAACATATATCATATAAAGAGAAGACAACATGAAAAGATCATTAGTTGTCTGGATAACAATTAGCTTTCATCAATATGATGTCATTCAAATGATAAAAGTTTTAACACAAGAAGTGTGCATGAATACATATTGGATAAGTTACATTTAACATATACATTGCTTTGAAGAGTTGGGAACAAAGATTTAAAGGAAAACGTAAATCAGGTCTTTTGAAGAGAACATATCCCAACTCCTATGGTCAGATCTTCATATAACAAACTTCACAACTCATTGTGTAAGCAATGGTGTATCTTTCCTTAAAATAAGTGTCTCAGATCTTTTCTTGTTGGATTCACCAGATTCTAGTTCTATTTCTTCAAAAGCATCTGAACGTGTTGATTGGCCTCCTTGTTTCCTTATATTTCCTCCATTCTATATTAATTGCAACATTTGCTTATTTGGAAGTTTCACATTATTTGCAACATTACATTGTTTGGTAGTATGTTCTCTCTATCCCTCTCCTATCAATTGGGTCCCTCTATCCCTCTTGCTCTTCTCTTGACATGGCTTCCCTGAAAAGTGTGTCAATCCTATATGTTGCAAGTTGCAATGAATATGGAACGAAGGAAGTATCATAGACCCAAATTGGTGAGAAGGCTGAGAACGCTATAGGGCTGGCAAAATACCCTCTCCTTCGACACCCATCACATGTAAGTTAATAATCTAGTATCATGTGTGTCTCACATGACACCTTGAGCCCCGAGCCTTGTAGTCACTTTATCCACCAACAGCATAGTCTCATCATTTGAAATTGTAGTACTAACAAAAATAAGAAGTTTTTTGGTCCTCTTTTGTCCCGTCATGTGTATAGGCCGGTGGATTCTCTACATCATCATCCTTGTTAACAAACGTCCATTTTGCAAGTTCTCAAAAGTTGTATCTGAAACAGGGGAGGACATAAGGTTTCTGGATACGAAGCCGTTATCATCAGGTAATCTATCGTCAGACAAAAGGCATTCTTCATCAGCGGAACTAGAGCTCGTCTCTTGACCTAGATAACCTTTATTTTTATTTTTAAAAAGAAGACTTGGCTCAATTTGGTGCTTCTATTGCTGCAGTGAAAATAGAACATTGCTCTTTAGAGTTTATTTTTGTGTTAGCTCCACTAGGAGAAGCAATGATACCTGAGCTAAAACTATGCTGACAGAAAGCATAACTCGTAAGTCGTAAAGGCAGCAATTAGCAGCATAGTAAAAAAAAACGTTAGGCAGCGCTACCCTATGAGAATTATCACTACAATTTTGCAAACCAATTTCTCCGATAATCCTATCGATCACATGGTCCAGTGGGTGTAAGACTAGAGTCACATAAGATGCTTTCATTTGAGTTTGGTTCAGAATCAGAAGGCCAGTGTTTACAGCTCTAGGATCCGCCTTACACTTGTTTCACTATTACTCAAAGCCTTTATTCCCTAAAAATCTGTGGCTATCTTAGTGTCTCTATGTGTCTTCTACATCCAAATCAAATCCTCAATCGAGTTAAAAACTGTGGACTGTGCTTTTAGAACCATTTTATTTTAAAAATGTTTGTTTTTTAACAAAAAAATCACTTTCTTAGCCTTGCATAGAAACTTTTCATGTTTTGTATCAAGCACACATTTTGCATAATATCTAGTCAAGTTGGTCGAGTCAATTTAATCAAGTCAGTCAAGTTAGTCAGTCAAATCCATCGATTCGTAGAGCCTAGGTCTCTCTTTGCGCCATTTAAACCAAATTTATTTTACATAAATTTGACCGTCTTAGTGCAACCTTGATTGTTGCTTCGAGTCCTTTTTGAATTTTAAGCCATTTTGACCTTTTTATATCTTTTCCAAAACCTTGGTCTTTGCTTTGAGACCTTTAAGTCTAAATAACCCTGATTGTCATCAATTAATTCCTAGCATAAATTCTGATCATTGCAACCTTAGGCCCAGAATGCGTAGCTCTTTGCGAAAACCAATCGTTAAACAAGAACTATTGTGGAACCACTTTTGCGACCAATGTGGTTTGCTGTCGTTGCAGCCTTATATATGTCAATTGTGGCAAGCTCAAAATGCTTTACTATGATTTCATGATGAGCCGATACTTAATGTCATGGTGCACATTATTTAAGGAACCATTTTAATTCGAATGAATCTGAAATCTTGGATTACGAAACATTTGCATCATATAAAAAACCTACTCTAGTTTTGGACTTCAATGAAACAATTGGAATTTTACAATTACTGTCTACTACTAATTTGAAATATTTGTACATTTAGAATGTTAGTGTGCTTAGGTGGTGAATTTTCATCACAGATGCACATACACAACTTTGTGGCTTTGAAGGGGAGAAAACAGGAACATCTCTGTCTTCTATTTATTTCTTTTAAAGTGAAGTAGAAGATTCCAGTCCTTTCCCTTCTTTTTTCATCTTAGTAGCTTCAGAAATCTTTTTGTATGTACTATTGGTATTATATATAATGTACAATAGTAGATTGTTATCTATCTAGTTATTTAATTACTAATATCATGATTGTGTTTTTGACTAGCATATGTAATTAAAAGTACAATATCAGCACATCTGTGAGAATGTGTGATGGGTTGCGTGATTTGTGCACCTTTCTCTTGGACCTCATGTGTTGGTTTCAGTGGCCCTTTGCGCCTTCTCTGCTTTACCAAATTAATGTCTAGGTCTCACGGGCTCATAGTTGGAGTTTTTGAATGCTCAGACGTACAATGCACTCTTGCCTTGAGGGTGTAAGCCAAATGCAAACTAGGACTTATGTGCGCGTAGCATGCACAAGCGAGGATTCTATTTGCGCTGGTTGTTAGTTGAGACTTTTGAGCAGGTCCGAGACAACATAGTGGGATTTTGGGGGGTTGGGATGCTTTATCATAAGTTAAAAATGGGATTTTGGCAAGACAGTGACAATTCAATCAAAGCAACGTGTAAAATTTGGAATTATTCACCAAAATCTTACAAAGAGGGTTAAATTTGAGATAGCATTCCCCAATGAACACAATGATAATAGGAAAAAAACTAGAGATAAGTCCTACAAATATAAAGTACTAAAAAGTATAGAGATATTACAAGCTAAGCTAAGGTTTATTCAAACACTAGGCCTCACATCCTAGTTGACGTTTTCTATTGTTCTTGTAAAAGTAGTACTTTGTTGATATCATTGAAGAGCAAATAATCCAAATGTTCATCTTTTAAGTGGTGAGATGGGTGACATAGTGATACAATGTTGTGAATCATGCGATCATTATTGCTTTGTCACCCCCTCCTTTTCTCGAGCAAACCTGTACTCTATTATATATCTTCCTCTCTGTGAGATACTTCCTCCGATTTTCATTAGCTGCATTTACTTTGACTTTCAATCTTGCCAAGTGCCAACAGATAATTTTGACAATCAATATCTCTCATTATGTATTAGTGAAAATTATAGGAAGTTGATATTTTGGTAAGTTCTGAGAGACACCCAATAGCATTTTACATATTTAGTTATTTATTAATCACATTATTTCAGTTAAAGTTAGTATGGGAACAGGAAGCGTTCGACTAATAGTAAACAGAGGTAGTAATTGATTGGATCTTGTGTTTGGGGATGTCTAAAACATTTGTAAGGTCAGAGATGGAGCAACGATATGTGCTGAACGGAGAAAGGAGGATCTTGGGATAGGAAGAAGAGGTTGTTAAGAAGGGAGGACTGGAGTGGTAGGGCTTGTTGAAGGGAGGGTGTGGTTTGCTGCTTGCCGACTCTGAGGGAGGTGATAGTGGGGGTTTATGGTATCAGGGAAGAAGAGGGATGTTGGTTCACTAGGTTGTGGTGGTGGTGGTGGTGGTGGTGGTGGTGGGTAGGGATGATAGTGGAAGTAGTAGCTGCTTGTTATATGATGATTCCATAATGCACTCCTTATTTTGTTATCCTTTCTTGTAGCTGTTGGTTCTAGCAACATAGGTTTCTGAAACTGGTTCCTGGGGTTTCCACAAATGGTTGTTTTTGATTGAAGTCAGACTTCAGAATTATCTACCCTGAATTGTGGGTTTGCATCTTTTCTTTTCTTGTCCCCCTACCCCCATTTTGGATGTTTGTGACAGCCTCTCACATATAAAAAAATGTGTTTCCATGGTTGTGTTGTTTGCAGTCACATCCACTGTGTTGTAGAAGTGGCGTTTTGTGAGTCTTATGTTGAACTTCTCTGCGTTAATCGACAAATCTAATTATCATTTTTTTCCATCTTTGCAATTTAAGGTTTAATAGCATAATACTGTACTGAAAAATCTATTATTCTGCAATTTATCATGCTTTATGTGAAGCAGCTAACGGTTCCAAACATTTCCAACAGACAAGACTATTTTTTTCAAGAAATTGTGGATTATAGTGGAAGTTAGAGAATATAATGGACCATAATGGATGTTATGGTTCTAGCAAATGTTAATATGGATTTTTGCTGACCTGCTAGTTGAAAATCCTCTAATGAATGACTTATACATGTGTGAGCCATTTGTGTACTATCAGCAGTATTGTTGGTAAGACGAATATATGGTTAGATGGGATAGTTTACAGGATATGGGATGGCTTTATGAGGACCTTTACGCAGATGGCTAACTTTTTGAAGGGGTCTAGGAAAATTTTTAATGAAGTTTGACCATTTTATTTTAAACATTTGATTATCCTAGAATTTTTGTTATTTAATCCAATAGTTTATCACTTGATCTTTGACTGCAAATTTCAACGTAAGTTTCCGTTAAAGTTATTCACATAGATGAAGGATATGTTAGTCATTGCTATCAGTACTATTGTGTTGTTATCTGACTTAGGGGTGAAAGTTATTCGGATAAAATCCAAAATCCAATCCAATTCAATCCGAATTAGTAATTTGGATTGGATAAGAACTATGTTCGGATTGGATTCGGATTGAAATTTTTTGAAAAATTGGATTTTTGGATTGGATTGGATTGAGGGTAATTGGATCCAAAAATCCAATATAACCAAATAGTAATATGCCTTGTATGTATCTGGATTGGATTTAAGTGGTTAACTGAATTTTTTCATAAAAAAAAAGCCTAGTCCATACTTGGTAGGCGTAGCACTTCAACCCTTTCCCTAAAACCATAACAATACTTGATTCCTCATTTCCTATATCTACTAGGTTGCTCTTGTGCTTAATTTATTTCATCGAAAAACTAAGTTTGAAAAAATCGGATCTTCGGATCGGATCCAATCTAAAGTATGAAAATTCGGATTGGATTGGATCGGATTCAAACTCTAATTGGTTTGGATTCGGATTGGAAAATTAAAATCCAAATTTTGTTCGGATCGGTTTGGATTAGGCATTAATCCAAACCGTGCACCGAACTTTCACCCCTAATCTGACTGACAGGCTGTACTGCATCGATCTCTTAAGTGAGATAGTATGGTGTAAAAAAAGAAACTTAAGTAGACTCCTATTGTGGGATGAAGGGATTCTGTATTGCACACTGCTTCTAGAATTTGGCACGCTCTTGTTTATGAGCATATTTGTACTCGGTGAATATCTAATATGAGCATCATGTGAATTAATGTTATTTTCCATGCAGATATACTGCTCGATGACTTCCTGGTTGCAGAGAATGCGGTGTTGCAGTCTGATGATAACTCCCTACCACTGACATCTGAGAGACCCTCGAGCCTGACTGAGCCCAGAATTGATCAACATAGTTTGAGTATGCACCCCTCCATACCCATATCTGGTGGAAGACCTGAAACAAGTGTTGTAAGGTAGAAGTTGCTGGTTTGTCTTTAATACTGTTTTTGATGGATTGGGCGACTCTGTGGAATGATCTTGAACTTCAAAACTTCTGTTTTCAGTTCGGAAAATAAATCTGTGGATACACTTGTGGAGGCATCTGCTGCTGAAGTTGAAGCAGTTAGAACTGTCTGGCAAGCCGCTCAGGCTGCGTCATCATCTCCCCCAGACGAGACACCTCTTTCGCAAGGCAGCACACGTATGACAGATGGGAGTGATGCTGATGTTGATGTTCGCCTCCATAGCAGAGCAGTATGTACTTTTACTTTAGCATCTATAATTGTACCTCTGTTTTCCCAGTATTGAACTTTTGGTTGGCACAGGTTGTAGTTGCTAAAGAAACTGTAGGGAACTTAGGTGGGATGGTGAGGCAGTTATCACTCGATCAGTTTGAAAACGAGAGCAGAAGGATGATACCTGTCAATAGTGACCTTGGCAAAAAGTTCCCGAGGCAAAAACCTCAGGGTTTGCATAAAAAAGTAGGTTGCTTCAAAAGATTTGACTTTGTTATTTTCTTGTATAAAAGACATGAGAAATTGAAATATATAATTTATTATTGCCATGTCTATTGCTTTTGGCAGGTCATCTCCACATTGCTCAGGCCACGAAACTGGAAACCTCCGGCTAATAGGAAATTTTTTTTAGATTCTTACGAAGTGGGGGAGATTTGCCATGCTGCTGAAAATATCTTTATGCATGAGCCAAGTGTTCTTCAGCTGAAAGCTCCAATCAAAGTGTTTGGTGACCTTCATGGACAGTTTGGCGATTTGATGCGGTTGTTTGATGAATATGGATTTCCTTCAACTGCTGGCGACATTACGTGAGCCATAGCTGATAGTTCACTTATTATGGCAACTTTAACCGTTGAAATTAATGTCCTAGTTTTTTTTTTTTTTTGCAATGCATCTGCCATCATGAAAAAGAGGAGAGCTTATATATATATGCTTACCTCCTTTTCTATTAGATGCAACGATTTGGCTTTTGCACTATTCAGATACTAACCGTGACCATAGATTTTCAACTAATATATAAAACCAATTTTATAATGAAAGATGTTGGATTATCAATTTCCTATAATTAAAATTAAAGAAATTAATGGGCAAAGTTGTGTGTACTATTGGCAACCATGGAAGTCAAAACATTGCAATTAATAAGAAATCGAGGAATTTAAACTGAAATCATTGGCTTTTGACCAGAAATATCTGATCAACCGTGAAGGTCGTCTATTTAGTGATTATTTTTGAAGTTCAGAATAAGATATGTTATGGTTTGCCTCATAGGTTTGTGGTTCACTATCCTCTCCTGCTCTCACTTTCAAGGGACATTTATTGGATTGTTTCTTGATTACTCTGACAGTCCTACTGTCACTGAGAACTTGTGTTTTATTCTTTAATACTCGCAGTTGCATTGCAGTTTATGACATTGTAGTTCATCAATTAAATGTTTTTCTGTTCAGGTACATTGATTATTTATTCTTGGGTGACTATGTTGATCGAGGGCAGCATAGCTTAGAGACTATTACTTTACTTCTTGCTCTGAAGGCATGCTTGCACTACCTCTCTGGCTGACATGGTATATTTTCAATATCTTGTATTGCAGCATGAACTAATAAATTTGCATTTTCTGTTATTTTTGAAGATTGAATATCCTGAAAATGTTCACTTGATACGTGGGAATCATGAAGCTGCCGATATTAATGCACTCTTTGGGTTTCGTCTTGAATGCATTGAGAGAATGGTAATATTGACCTTCCTTTATACTCCCCATCGGCCGAAAATAACATTCCTCATATTGTTCTCAAATATGTTCCTTGTACTATTGATTGTTTGGCGCACTGCATGCATTTGATAGGGGATGAGTACTTTGAGACAACTTAAATGCAGTGCTATTTTTTGTAATTTTCTTTTTGGGGTCAGACAGAACACTATAATATATTAGATTGCTCTAACACTGCAAATGATTGTAGGGAGAGAATGATGGCATATGGGCATGGACACGATTCAACCAGCTCTTCAATTATCTTCCACTTGCTGCCCTTATCGAGAAGAAGATAATTTGTATGCATGGTGGAATTGGAAGGTCTATACAAGCAGTCGAACAAATAGAGAAACTTGAGAGGCCCATCACAATGGATGCTGGATCTATAGTTCTTATGGATTTGCTGTGGTATACCAAAGTTTATGTAGTATCTCTTATATTATCTTTTTGCTGCTTTCCGCCAACACCTCACCATATTATTTTATGCAGGTCTGATCCGACGGAAAATGATAGTATAGAGGGTCTGAGACCAAATGCTAGAGGTCCTGGTTTAGTTACATTTGGGGTATGTAGTATGCAACTATATATTATAATTGACTCTCATCTAATCATGTTTATGAACTTGTTTTGCCTTCTAATACTCATCTAGTGTCTGAGTTTGTGACATTTGGGATTAGAAGCATTGCTGTAAATGGGCCTAGAGACTGTTGCATAAATAACGATTGAGCTGGAGTACTAAGCAATGAATTTGAATTAGTCATGTAAGAAGCGACTGAGCTCTGCTCCTCTTCCCTCAACCGGGAGACACATTAGTTTGGTGAACTTATTAGTTATTACTCTCATTTACTCCATTGGGAATCTGCACTACACAACTCTGGAAAATTTCTCCTCACATGTTGGTTTTCCTCTGTTGGTTCACCTGCTTGAAATCCATTTTCTGACTGTACTAGGACTAACTGAGGGCAGCTTATCCATTCTCTCTTACTTATGCTGACTATGGCCTTGCATCTTTACCTTATTTCAAGGTAGCTAAAGAGGCCCTCTAATCCCAGTAATTTCTAGGCAGAGGTTATGGTACTACCAGAAAAAGAAGGGTCGAAAAACTTTGAAGCGTACTAATATTTGATAAGTTTGGGAAGAATGAATTAGTTACCTGGAGTCCTGGATGCGCTATGTGAGAAGGTGCGAGTCACAGCAAAGTCCACATGGTATGATCACTTGTTATGAAGGTAGAGAATAGTTAAGGCTCTAATTGAGGTTTATTTTGCTCAGAGGCCTAGGATAGTGTCAGGTGTTGGAGCCGAAAGCTTTTTTTTTTTATTAACACAATTAAGTACTACTTAAGGTGACAAGGGATGTCTTAGTTGAAGGCATAGTGACATTTTCAACTAAAGCCTTCCAAGTTCCACCTCTCTCTAGGTGATTCCATAGCGTGATACGGAAAAATTTGCCTCTGGTGTTAGAGCTCAGTAAGTTGGACACCTTTTCCTTTCTGCTCTCCACTTTCCCTTAAACTAATAATGCTTGGTCAAATTAACTTCAGGGCACTTTACGTTTGTGAATTGAGATTCCCTTCAGCATCTGTACTTCAAGCAATATAGCAGATTAAAGGGACTACTTTCTTTATTCTTTTTCTTCAAACAAATAAATCCTGAATTCATTTTTTTTTTTATATTGTTTAGAAGAGGGTTAAGATCCTTTTATGCATAGACATCAACCAAGAAGATTTATGTGCAAGCTTGCCAGACAGCCGGAGGATGGTGTGAGATTCATGTATAGAATGATGTAAAACTTGAAAATGTCAGAAATGAAAGTAAGAAAGATTTTAGACATCAGCGCCTAGTAGTGGTGTATGCAATCTGATTTTACCAGATTGAAAATAAATGCTTAGGATCGTGTGAATGATTGAAAATCTTTTTGACGCAGCCTTTAGGATGCTATTCTGGAAAGTTTGCATTCAATCCCACGGTTGACATTAGAAGTTGCTGCTGTCTCAATTTCTTGTCTTCCTCAAAGCTATATCTGTGGGTGTCTAGGATGAAATGATGCATATATGATATGCAACCAATTAAATGGAAAATGGAAAATGCCATTGCCCAAACAATCAATTGGTGAGAAATTGCAGAAAGGAATGAGTTTCATTAATTGACATGGGGACGATTAGATAGTGAAAAATGTATGGAGAGCTCTTTTAAGAGCTTTATTGTTGGGTGTTTTTTAGATATAGTTCTTGAGAGTAACTTGAAGAGAGAGAATAGTGGAGAATTATATTGGAGATTCATTACCATCATACATGGCTACTTGCTTTAAAAGGTGCTTAACTCACAAATTAAATTTTGAATACCAAATATCTTGTAAGGCTTCACTCACCTGGATAGACATTCCAGAGGAGATAGATTTGCACTAACTAAACTTACTATTCAAGGGCTCTATAAATGGTGCTTCACTCACAAAGTTAAAGTTTGAATACGAGCAATCTTGTAAGGTTTCATTCATCAAAACCAAGGAGATTCTGCGCTGCATTCATGGTCTAATAATATGGGCGTAATTCCCTGTTATGTTTCTCGAATAATCTGAAAACATTAAAAGATCCCTAAAGCTTGTAAGTTACTGATGGTAGTTAATGTTCTTTAGTCTTTATTATGGGCTGACATGATTCCTAACATAATCTATAAATGAATTTAAGAAACTATCCAAAAACTTACAAACAATGAGCCGGCAGCCTAGCACAGAAGCTCTCCTAAACAGAGTGCAAAGCTTATAAGGAGATGAAACTTTAAGCTATTTTAATCTTATCAAAGGCTTTCTTAACTTTTTGTTTACTATTTTACAAGTTATTTTAACTAATTAACTCAGGAGTCAAACAAATAATTCCATGAAAAGAAAAATCTCGATGTTGCCTCTATATGGGGTCCCTTTGAACCAGGTATTCCTAGTAATAGTTGTAACCATGTTCTTGGCATAGTATTGTGGTCAAAGAGGACTACTGATATTTATTTTTTTTTGTGGTGGAGGGATGCAATTGTTTTGTTTGCCCATATGGTTGGGAGCACAGGTCTGTGTTGCCTGGTGTTTAATATACTTGACATGGAGATAAGTATGTATAGTTGTGGACTTGTGGCCTTGTGAGAAGAACTCAATGGCTGAAGAAGCTAGTTGCAGTACTTCCTTAACATTTTGGTTCTTTTCGTTAGGTAGATTGGCTGAGTTGAGGTTCTTCCTCCAACTCAGTTAGTTGTATCTTGTCTAGACTATTGCAAACTTTTCCTATTGGAGTATGCATTATATTGCTGTTTGTTTCATTGTGTAGCTCTTTGCTCCATGTTGACTTTACAGTAGTAGTCACTTAGCATAAATTCTTTGCTGGAGTTACTATCTTGTCAATATGACAATATCTATTTGTAAAGAATTCTTAGCTACTCAATTTATACTGGCAGTTGCATTGTGCCACTATATGCATTATAAAGCTTGAGTGATGACCATTTAATTGAGGACTACCAAACAGCCATATTGGTCTGTCCCTACTCCCCATCCTGGCCCATGGCTGTGGCTCCGTGGGTGTTTCTTATAGAGAAGCAGCACACACAATTAGTTGAATATCTAGCATTTTTATCTTTCTTATGGTGTATTGTTGGAGATCTGCACTTTGTGGTCCCAAATTCCTTAGATTGAAGAAATTTGGCTCCCCGTACATGGTCAAGTTTTAGCTAATAGTTTGGAGGTTGGGGAAGTTTCGAATTTCCTTGTCAACTTATAGCAATAATACTACTCCTGTTGACTTTTATCGGAGCAAATTGGCTGGTCATACATTTTCTAATGTGCAATAACCACCACCTACTGGCTTACTCTCCTAGGGAAATGTGATTTGAATTAGATTTTCTGACCAAAAATGTAACTTGAATTATGAGGATTGCCTGTAGATTTATTTGGAAAACTTAAAACTAATGTATGTGTACATTTTGAACTATTTTCTGCTTTCCCAGTATTCTCTTTTCTGTCTAAAACTTGATCAAACAGTGAAAAACCAGTCATTTCTTGGAAAATGAGAGAACAAGAAATCTAAATATTTTATTCTTTTTTAGAAACACTATGATACATAGATTCAATTATCATTAGGCTGCAAAATCAAATATGTAAACAATATAATTATTTTAATAGCTCCCATTAATTAAAGTTGGTATTGGGGACGGTTTCAGCCTCTGAGGTGTTGAGGGAGTGGTTAATGCACTGACATGAAGATGAGATGATGGGTTTTTGGTGTGAATTTGGGACATACTTGTTTAGGAGATTGGTGGGTTGTATGAGAGGGATGTTAACTTTTTCTAGTTTATTTAAAAGAATCTGATTGATGCATATTTATGGTGGAGACATATTAGGAAGACATAATTTTTCGCGAAGACCCTTGATAATAACAAACCATTGCTATCATCTCTACGATGACATAATGTGAATAAACATAGCAAAATCAACACAAATCATTATAAAAGGTGACAATGGTTTGATTCGGGAAAGCTAGACGACAAGGACATTCTTGTTACATTTAAAAATTTACTGCTCCACTATATTGAGCGTTGCACTTTATTTAGTTTACTTTAGGAAACACATAATTTGTTGGTCAATTATTCAACCTCAAAATTATGATTGGTCACATAATTGCATGCATGACCCCACAGTTGTGGAGGTTACTTCACAAATTGAGTGGTGTTATTGCCGTTATATGAGTAAGTGGCTACTTTATTATTGAGTGGTATAGTCTCATGAAGTTTGTGTGCCCTGTTCACTTTATTCAATTAGTCGGTTTTGTTTTACTAAAATGAATAAGGTTCTGTGCAATTGGTATATCTCCAGCCTGATCGGGTCACAGAGTTCTGCAAAAAGAACAAATTGCAGCTCATTATAAGAGCTCATGAGTGCGTAATGGATGGTTTCGAACGATTTGCTCACGGGCAGTTGATAACACTCTTCTCTGCTACGAACTATTGTGGTAATTGTTTTTCTGAGTCATGAATTATATGCCCTGTCCTTCACGAGTTTGTATTCTGATGGTGAGTTGCTCCAGGGACTGCAAATAACGCTGGAGCTATATTGGTTATTGGCCGTGGTTTGGTAGTGGTTCCAAAATTAATTCATCCCTTGCCACCTCCGTTGCAATCACCTGAGACCTCCCCAGAACGCTGTTTGGATGATACTTGGATGCAGGTATAGCCCGGAAAAATCTGGGATCTCTCTGATTCTGTATGCTAAATTGATCTTGCTTCTTTATTCCTTTTCTTGTGCTCTGATACTGCTGCTTCTATGGCTCAGGAGCTCAACATCCAAAGACCGCCAACTCCTACTAGAGGACGGCCTCAGCCTGATCATGACCGTAATTCACTTGCATATATCTAAAGTTGGCTGTATTTTAGGCCTTAATTGACCATGTGCCTGCTTGTGCCCGGAGTTCTCAGTGACCAGAAAAGTTACCAGCCTTCGTTATACATATTACAGTGCTACGCTGCAAGCCTTATTTTAATTAAGATTTTTAGATAGAGAAAACCTCATCCTGTACATGTAGCTTTGTTATTGTAGAAAAGTTAGTACCATTTTTGTTAGCCTATATTAAAGCAATAGAACTTTTGTTTTTGTACAACTCTAGTGTAAAGTGAGGCCATAAGAAGATTCAGAAGCTGTCGAGAGAAGCTTCCAATTTGAGTAATTGTTTATTGTAAAATCAAATTACATTAACTTGTAATTAGTTTTTTCTCTAAAGAAGTATACCAATTCTATTGATGTATGGGATCGGGTTATGTCTGGGAAATTAAATGTTAAACCATCATGAATGACATGTGATATACGCTCTTCATATTATTACTGATATCTTTAAACCGAGTTGAAAAGGATAAGTACCAATTCATCTACCGTTTTCGGGTTATATGTATGACATGATAAAATATAGCTATATAATAATTAATCTGAAATGGACCATAATAAAACGTAGAGCAATCAAAAGGCGACCAGAAGTTCGGGGCTGGACGAACAGGAATGATATGAAGAGTCGTATGCAATATGCGAAAAAGATGCACCCACGGTTGTTCAATTTTATCTTTTTTATTGTTATTTTGGATTTTTTCTCATCGCCTTTTTATGCGAGTTAGAAGAACTTTTTTAAGGATATATCATCAGGATAATATGAAGAGTTTGGAGAGCTCTAAATGTGAAGTGCATTTTTGGATTTACTTACAATTGGGTGCACCTAAGTATATAATTGAAGTATTAATGCTATATTCCATTACCTCGTTTATTTATTTATTTTATTATATTCCTTCTTTAAGGCTGGGGTTACTAGAGATAAAGTTAGAGAGAGAAGTAAAAAGCATTTGCTCCCTAGCTCCCTATCTCGTAAAACCCAAGCCCAAAAGCAAAAATTCCCAATTCAATTTCTCTGGTTTTTTTGCCCCAAATCGCAGCCATAAATGCAAATTTAACACTCAAGCTCTGCTATAAGGCTTAATTATAGCTTTGCGATTATCCAAAAAATTAGTTTATCTGCTTTCTCTCTTATGTCAGCGCATTAATCGCCTGGATTGTGTTAATGAACTGGGTAATTACCCCTAAGTGTAGGCAGGGCTTTGGTAGTAGCTGTGGCTTAAGTTTAGTGCTTAAGTGTGCTGGAGTGGCGATTAGCATTCCTTTTGTGGTTACGTGGACTCAATTTCTGGGTTGCAAGTACAAATTTTGGGTTAGGGTAGGGTTGAAAGATTTGGGGATGTGATGGGTCTTTTACTCCCCCAATTGAGTGTGAGTGCTCATAATTTTTTTTGTTTTCCTTTCATCATTTCGTTCTGCTGGGTTGTACACCTCTTTCTTCCTTCTTCATATTGGCGTGCTGCTTTTGGTTGGTTATCCATAATGTTTGTATTTGCATTTAATGCGACGAGATATCTCTATGGTGTGGCTACAGAAAGGTACATTTATCACCTACTAGCAAGGGTTCAAGCCCTCTATAAATACGATTATTTACAGGTATTTGGGTACTCTAACTCAAACTCATTGGTCTTACAATATTTCTCTAAATCTTGTTATTTCTGTCTGCAAATTTCAATTCCTAGTATTATTTTCTTGCTCAATTTTTCAATGGCTTCTTCCCCCTCTTTTAAAGATGTTGTTTTGAATAACATCTCTGTTGTTAATGAGTCTGATAAGGGTAGTCTTAACCCTAATTCTTGTGCTCATGTTGATGATTCTAGTAAAGATGTATTGCATGTTGTGTCCCTTGACCCCCTGGTGTAACACCCCGACTACTAATTCACTATTTAAGATAATCTAATTAGCAGCGGAATACCTATCTAGTCGAGGCATTACTGTCGCACCTTCCGTTAGGAAGGTGCAAGGCTACAATCATATATCATTTTTTAAACATTAAGAGATATATTAGTGATAACTTAAACATCTTATATTCTATTAAAGTAGACAACTTTAACGTTACTTGACATAACAACGATAACTTATATTAAAGTATATGGTCTTACATTCTAGTTAAGTTAACCTTACAAGTTAGTAGCACTATTACTAGATGATTTAATAAGGTGGTAATCCTTGCCAGTACGCAATACCATCGTCCCTAGCAGTACCTAAAACATAAATACAAAACGTTATGAGCCGAGGCTCAGTAACAAACTACCCTAGCAACGTAAACTCATTTCAACTCGTTTTATTTACAAAACAGGGAGAAAGAATAATTCAAACACTTACGAAAACAATATTCATTCAATTCACTTAAATATTCCATGATTCCATTTCATCAGTTTTTACTCTGGTTGATGTACATCAGTCGGTGCTGGGACGTCTCCCAGTATGTGTATGCACCACTGTGCAAGGGCCTTGGCCCCGGGCATTACCCTACACCTGTAAACAGTAGTGGGCCAGTGCCCCAGTAAGCAGTAGCGGGCCAGTGTCCCAGTAAACAGTACAGTACGTACACGACCTGCAGTCAGTCAGTAGGTACAACCAACCAGTTCTTCCACTTTACTTTATCATGTTACGTTTCTTTTATTTTAACAGTAATCAGTGTATTTCAGTAACTCAGTAACTTCCATTAATATTTCAAAAACAATATCATTTTCAGTGATCAGTATACCTCTGTAATAATATTCTCGCAACTCAAAAAAACATGTTCATAAATCATCATCTCAATAGCATATTATAAAAACGCATTTCAAAGGAATGGCGGGTACCAGCAGTAGTTGTTACCTTGATTGTAGAATAATAATAATAATAATAATAATAATAATAATAATAATAATAATAATAATAATAATAATAATAATTACAATAATTACAATAATTACAATAATTACAATAATTAATAATAATAATAATATAATAATAATAATAATATAATAATAATAATAATATAATAATAATAATAATAATAATAATAATAATCCTCTTCTTATGTCCTTGATATTGTTCTTACTGAGCTCCGAGGAACGAGTTCTTTTAAGTTTCAAAACGAGTATTTTTATAAGTTAGAAATCAATAGAAACACATTAGTATTAGTGCTCTTTAAGTATGATTCTTAGTTTACAATATTGTTTATATAAGTTATATAATCTAACTTATTTAGCGATTACGTAATACGTTGAAGTTATGATAGTTTATCCAAAAATCTTTATACTTAGTTCTATAGATATTATTTAGAAATCATGTTAAAAATATTACCTACAGTTTAGTCATATTATCAAGTCATAGTCTTATAATTTAATAATTGCACTCATATAAGTTAGTTACTTATTAAAATTACAAGTGATTATAACTTTTAGACTAGTTAGGAGTATATGTTAAAACATGTTATAATTTAGATAATTAAAAGCTTGGCCATCTATATTTTACTATAGACTAATAATGTTTACTAAACTTAGGTAACTAAACTATAATTTATTAAGTGACTTACTTAACTTAGATACTAGTGATGAGCATGAATTGTTTGTAGTACCTGTTTCCATTTAGTAATTAGGAATTCATTCATCTTTGACAAAGTCAACATTCAACACAAAAAATGTAAGACAAGAAACTCACCTAAACAGAACACACACACATACACGCAGAGGAGAAACGGGGGGGCTTGGCGTCGCGGCAGGAGGTCCGGCGAGAGGCGGCGGTGCACGGCGGCGACGGGCGAAGCAACAGTGACGAGTAGAAAGGTGAGTGGTTGATGTGTGGTGGTGCGGTGGTGTCATGCAGAGGAGAGAGAGTGAAGCGAGTGTGGGAGAACGACGAGGAAGAGGTGCGGCGTGGGGGTGGTGCCTCTGCCATTGGGTGGCAGTCTTTGCGATGCTGCAGGCTCGCCGGTGGTGGTAGAAAGGTGGGGCTATGGTTGTTGTATGGTGGTTGTAGTGGTGGCCAAAAACAGAGGAAGGAAAAGATTGAATTTTTGGTTAATTTTGATTACTTGTTTGCTGATTTTGTGATGTAAAAACACAATCCATTCTTCCCTATTTATAGAGAAATCCCCATCTCAGTAGATGATTTTCAGAATTTTAAAATCCTCAAACCATTTGAGTCCATGGAATTCAAGAAATCAAGTGGCTAAATTCAGGAGTTTTAAGAAAAATCCGGTGGGTTAAGTGTGGTTGAGAGAGTAAAATCTCAATGGGTTTCTAGAAGATTAAGTATACTGAGGTGGTTTTTGACTTTGTTGAGCAATCTCCATTCTTGTCCTTCCACGTATGGAGGAGGAAGAAGATGGAGTTATTTATTTTCTTTTAATTTGTGTTTTATTTTCTGATTTTGGGGGAGAATAGTGCTTGGCTAACCAATTTTATTTTGGTTTGTTTGGGCTCAAAGAATTGGGCATTGAGTCCATCAGAATTTGTTACTAACCTTAAGTCCTACATCATTTACAAGATTGATGCTAAGATTTAGTAATTTAATTTATGAACTTCATTATCCCAAAATTACTAAACAAAATAACTTAGAAATTATCTTAGAAATTTATATTTACTAAAATTGGTTCACTTTTAGTTTAATAATTAAGATTAGTTATTAATTAAATAAAAGTAAAACTTAGGATATTACACCTGGTCCTCCTTCTTTTCCGGAAGTCATTGTTTTAGATGATCTTCCTCAAGTGCAGCGTGACATTGTTGATTTGTCACAGTCCTACCTTGTGGGTAAGATGCTGGGGGGAGCCTGTTGACCTCCGAACCATTATTTTTAGAACAAGAGCTGATTGGAACTTCTGTAAAGGTGATGTAGATTTTCTTGATATGGGGAACCACTGGGTTCTAATTCGTTTTGCTAACCCTGGTGATCTATTTCTTGTCTGGTCTGAGAGGTCCTGACATGTTATGGGTGAGTTATTTGTCATTTATCCCCGGAGGGCTCGTTTTGACCCTTTTGTGGAAGAGATCAGATATGTGGATTTATGGGTAAGAATCCCTCGTTTCCTTACTGAATTACTTAACTTTGAATCTGTTGCAAACCTTTTGGCTGCAAACTTTGTTGGCTCCTTGATTAAACTAGATTCTAGATCTTTATTGAGGCATAAGATTTGCACATGCATGTATTTGAGTTGATATTACTGTCCCTCTTATTGAGTATGCTGAAATCAAACGTGTTGGTGGTGTTGATTGTGGGTATTTAGTTTGGTATGAAGACTTTTCTGTGGGTTGCTCTTTATGTGGGTGTGAAGCTCATACTATTGAGTTTTGTCCAGTCCTCTCTCCTCCTAAGCAAGAAAGAAAAGTTTTGCTTTTGCAAAACCCTAAGAAAAAGTGGCTACCTGAATTCTTGGGCAATGCTAATAGGCAAGCCATGCCTCCCACCACAGTTGAGCAAGCAAATGTGGTGGAGGCTAGGCTTAGGCATGTTTCAAGACCTCGTCTGGGTCACCCTGGTCCTGTGTTTGGTTCTGGTTCTAAGAAGTTTCCTGCTAAGGTTTTCTCTGGTGTGGCAAAGGCTCCTGGAGCCAAAGGAGTTATTATATCTGAATCTAAAGTGCAAATTGTATCAAAGACTGCTATGTTATCTCTCCCATTGTGATCTTCAGATAAAGGTAAGGGTATTATGGATGAAAAATTGATTGTTGATGTTTCCTCCTCTGATGATGAATCTAGTAACTGTGCTGTGCTCCAACCCCTCTCTTCTGCTGCTAATGTGAGTACTCCATCTCCTATTGTTGTGCACTCCCTAGTGCCCCTAGGGGAGGATAAGCTACATCCCCACCCCTCTGCAGTTCTTAGTAGCCCTATCCCTCTTCGGGTAGTGTATCCGGAGGATTTGTTTGCTACTATAGTGCTCCCTGCTGCTCCATTTGACGATCATGAAGGTAATGATCTGTTTACAGATATGCATGGTTCCTCTGATGTTGAAGAGGATACTTATATTATGGATGAGCCAGTTGATGATGTTATGTGTGAGGATTATTCCTCCCAGCCTGAAAACTCCTTCCATTCTATATATTCAGATCATTCTATTGTTAAGCATATTGAGTACATGGGGGTTGCAGGGGCTAGCTTATCTGAGCATCTCTCTTCCTCTATCTCTGTTAAGAGAAGAAAGGGGATGGTTGAAGCAGATTCAGCCAGTTCTGAGCTGAAGAGGAGCAGGCCTTAAGCTAAGGTTTTTCTTTACCACCTGTTAATCAATGATTATTAGCTGCTGGAATGTTCGAGGTTCGAGAAGGCCTCTTGTTTTGGAGGAATTTAAATCATTTTGTAAAATAAATAAGGTAAGCATTATGATGATTTGTGAAACAAAGGTCTCAACCCCTCCTTCTGATGGTTGGGTTCGTCATAGTGGGTTTACTTATCATGATTTCGTCCCCTCTTTTGGATTAGCAGGTGGTATGTGGATATTGTGGAAGGATTTAACTTGTAATACGTTTAAAATCTCAGTTATTAGAAAATCTTCTCGTTTTTGGGCTTGTAATATAATGGTTATGGCTTTAAATTTCAGTTTTACGCTTGTTTTTATTTATGCACCTCCTAACTATAACCTAAAGCAAGAATTTTGGGACGAATTAATTCATTTCCTTACTAATATTAATGGGTCGTTCTTAGTTATGGGTGATTTTAATGAATTGAGTTCTCATCTGAATAAAAAGGGGGGGGGGGGTTCATTTAGTTTCTCCAGACTTGCCTATATGGATAATTTTTTTTGCTGCTGTGGAATGTTTAGAACTCCCTTTTCAGGGTAATCCCTATACTTGGCGTAGGTCTCGGGATAATTCTAATAACATATATGAACGTTTAGATAAAGGGGTAGCCTCTATTTCTTGAGTTAATGCTTTTCCTAGTGCAAAAATCAAGCACCATTCTTTTACATCTTCAGACCACTGCACAATTTTGGTTCTGTAACAACTCCCAAATAGTCTAAAATCCCCCCCCCCCCTTTAAGTTTGATAAGCTCTGGTCTACTCAAAAGGATTTTGAAATTATTGTTCAAAAGTCTTGGTCTCATCGATTTATGGGGTATAATATGTATTGCTTAATTAAAAAATGTAAATTGCTTAAGTCGCATGCTAAAAAGTGGGTTACCACAAGATTTGGTAATATTAGTCGTTAGTTCAAGGTAGTGGAAGGTCAGCTAGGTAAGTTACAATTTCAGATAATGGATAAAGGAATCTCTATTTCATTGTGTAGACAACAACATCAATTTGTTAAGTAAGCATTCTAAACTTCTTGAGTTCCAAAATGAGTATTGGAAAACAAGGGCTAAATCTAACAATTTGAAGCTTGGTGATGCTAATACGAAATACTACCATGCTTGTGCATCTATTCGATGTAATCGTAATCTCATTACTTCCGTGCTAGATCCTGCTAATAATTTAATTTCGCATCCAAAGAGGGGAGTAATGTTTACAAGCGCTTTTAAAAAATCTTTCTAATTATGTTGTTAATTCAATATACCGATTTCCCATTGCTTGAAAGCATTATTTCGGAACAAGATAATGCTGAACTCTGCTCTAATGTCTCTAAGGAGGAAGTTAAAGAAGCATTATTTGATTTAGCGCCTAATAAAGCTCCAGATCCTGATGGGTTTACCCCTTTTTTCTTCCAAAAATACCCTGGACCTGGTTTCGTTTTTAGGGCCATTAAGCTTTCATTCAGGTAAAATTCTTAAAGAAATAAATCATACGTTTATTACCTTAATTCCTAAAATAGACAATCCTTCAAATCTAAACCATTTTACGCCAATAAGTCTTTGTTCTACTATTTACAAAATTATTTCAAAAATTCTGGCCAATAGGTTGAAAAATGTGCTGGGTAAAATCATACACCAATCTAAACCATTTTACGCCAATAAGTCTTTGTTCTACTATTTACAAAATTATTTCAAAAATTCTGGCCAATAGGTTGAAAAATGTGCTGGGTAAAATCATACACCCTCTCCAAGGGGCGTTTGTCCCGGAGAGATTAATTCAGGATAATATCTTATTAGCTCATGAATTTTTCCATTCATTTAAAAATAACAAGGGTAAGGAGGGATGACTGGCGATTAAACTCGATATAGAAAAAGCCTATGATAGATTAGAATGGCCATTCATTCTCGAAACTTTCCGAAAACTAGGCTTTTGTGAACAATCGATTATCAGGATGAAGCAATGCATCACTACGATTTCTTTCTCAGTTTTGGTTAATGGTATCCCTAGGGAAATGTTCTCTCTTGTAACACCCCCAAAATCCATACACGTCTAATGCTACGTCGCATCGACTTTGGGAGTGTTACCGCCGCGATGGAACGCAAGGCATAATTAGAAATACGGTACCTCAAATTCATTGTCTCAAAACCAAATTGTAGCGGAATAGAAAAATGTAAATACAACTCGGGAATCATAGATGACCCCTCTTTATTCAAACTCAAACCAATTAACAATGTTCTATAAAATTCAGTAATCCTCAAACCAAAAGTTTAACTTCAAACTACAGACTAGCCCCCTTATGCTTGATACCATGCAGCAGCACCAGCTCACCTAGTCTGCTCCCCATTGAAGTGTCAATGGTTCATCACAGGTCAACAAACACATAATAACACACAGACTCAGCTATGCTGAGTACGTAATGAACCATTGAAACTATATGAACATAAATGATGCACACCTTACAGACTGCTATATGAAACTACAATATCTCACATTCTTTAATCTTTCATTATTTGGCATCGAACGGGCACCGTCATCTTACTAGAATCATACGGGCTACTGAATCCTTAATAGACCACTTGGTCTATTAGATGAAATGCAAATACGGTTTTGTTCCGTCTCACACCCATCACCTTAGTATGCATACTCCCAAGATCGAACGGAACCTTCCGCCTACTTGAGTTATCAAAATATAAGGACACTACTGTCGTCACAGTAGGCCTGCGTAGGAGTGTAGGACAAGTCCCACACTCCCCCCATTGTTCTATACTTGTAGGGAATTCAACTACAAGTATTGCCATAATCTTCTTTCGCTACTAACTAATCTTTTTATAACTTCAAAGAGTCATTTACATGCTCTCTTAATTACCAAACTCAATCTTATCTCTGGTAACACTCTCGTTACTCTATAGATCAGATTAATAATGCTAATGTTACAATACGATAGAACTTCGCATTTCAATGCATCATATTGATTTCACGTTATAAACGTCTAACCAAACAATCACAATCAAATGTTCCCTATCATGGTACTAGGTTCCGAAAACGTGAACTGCAACCTAATCATGATACTAAGCTTGAAAGTAAACTGGTACGCGTACGTACCTTGTAGCGGAGAATTTTCGCTGACTTAATAGAACGAGCCGCTTATGAAATTGGGACCTAAACCGTTAAAACAACGCTTTAGTGTTACGTCCTTGATAACACTAACAACTACTACGTACTAAGACCATAACGATCTAACGATTCGAATTAAACGATAGTTAAAACCTTATTCCAGAACTTTCGTTATAATTCTAACCTAGTGGATTTAACGTCTTTTAGAAGTCAGAGTTAGTGAGTAACTAAGTTAGTTAGTAACATTAGTCCACTATTTTACCAATCCAAAAGGGTCATAAGTCCAACCTGTCTTATGTCCAGAAGTTAAGTCATATGTCCAAAAGTAAGTCATATGTCCAAAAGATAAGTTCCATGTCCAAAAGGTAAGTTCCATGTCCAAAAAGGTAAGTCATATGTCCCAAAGTCAGGTTCCATGAAACAGGTCACTCATAAAACGATAATAACTTTATCTAATAATAGAACACACTTTTCCTACTTTCAACTTATTCCAATTACAAACCTAACCAGAATTTTAACTTAAAAACAGAATAATAACTTAACTAGTTAAACAATCTAATAATTTACTAGCAACTTTAATTACTAATTATTAATTACAAACCTTACGTAATTACGAAAACTGTAAATATAAATAATAAAACTGCTATAATATTTTAGGTACATAATAGGGTATACCACTAAAGTTGCCGACGATAAACACCGACGACGAATTCCGACGACCCTTGCTGCCACGCACGCTCGCGCTACTGCCTCGCACGCCGCACCCGTCCGGTCTCCGTCGCCCACACACTCGCGCGACCCAGATCTGTCGCGTCACGGTTTCGCACAACACGCTCGACCTTTCCGCACCACTCGAACACCGCACAGCACTCGCACCACCTCAGATCTGTCGCGCAGCTACACTCGCACGACCCCGACTCTTCGCAAACCTACTCGTATTATCAATAAGTTACTCCTATTATTTTGTAAATAAATTAAAATACCTTTTTATTAATTCTTTATAATTTCTTAATTAATACGAAATTACTACTAAAAATACGGAGTATTACAGGCTTCCCCCCTTAAAAGAAGTTTCGTCCCGAAACTTTGAGGTAGCCCGTCTTAACGACGATCTTTTGCACTTCTAAGTCCCAAAAAGCGTTTTCTAACGTTCACACAATAGATAAGCAGTTTTTACACATAACTAGCATATAACTAACATAATTAACATACTTTAGGGTGAAAGCGCGAAATTCTATCGCATTCTTCCCCCTTAAAAGAAAAGTTACGTCCCCGTAACTCACGTACCTCTTGGAAAAGCTCAGGGTACTTCAGACGCATTGCACTTCTTCGGCTTCCCTGTGGCTTCCTCGTTAGTTTGATTTCTCCACAACACTTTGACAATTCTGACGTCCTTATTCCTCGTACTCCGCACTTTGCGGTCTAGGATCTGGACAGGTTTCTCCTCATAGGACAAAGTTTCGTCTATCTCGACTTTTCAGGTTCAAGGACATGTGACGCATCAGGTACGTATCTCCGGAGTTGGGATACGTGAAACACGTTATGGACCCTTTCTAAGTCGTTGGGTAAATCCAGGCGATAAGCAACTTTCCCTACCCTCGCCAGTATCTCATAGGGTCCTATGAACTTAGGGCTTAGCTTCCCCTTTTTCCCGAATCGCATCACTCCTTTCATTGGGACACCTTAAGCAACACTTTTTCCCCAACTTCGAAATTTTCATCCCTTCGCTTCTGGTCCGCATAGGATTTTTGCCTGTCCTGTGCAGCCTTAATCTTTTCTTGAATGACTCGCACTTGATCCACGTCTCCTGAATCATCTCAGGTCCTAACACACAGTCTCACTGATGTCGTTCCAACACAAAGGGCTACGACACTTTCTCCCGTACAATGCTTCAAATGGTGCCATCTTAATACTAGCATGGTAGCTGTTGTTGTATGAGAATTCTATGAGGTCCAAATGGTCTTCCCATGACCCTTGGTATTCTAAAGCACATGCTCGCAACATGTCCTCTAAGGTCTGAATAGTTCGTTCGGTTTGACCATCGGTAGCTGGGTGAAAGGCTGTACTCATTAATAGCTCACTACCAAATGCTTCCTGGACCTTTTTCCAGAAATTCGACAGGAATCGAGAGTCTCGATCTGATATATACTTGTGGGTACTCCATGCAATCGAATGACATTTTTCACATAAGCCTTGGCTAAGGCTTCCATACTCCACGTATCTTCATAGGTATGAACCTTGCTGTCTTGGTTAGTCTATCCACTATCACCCAAATGGTATTATTGCCTCCCCGACTCCTAGGTAAGGCGACAACGAAGTCCATGGATATCGAGTCCCATTTCCATGTCGGAATGTCTAAGGGTTGAATCTTTCCCTGAGGTCTCTTGTGTTCACTTTTGACTTTCTGGCATGTTAGGCATTTGGAAACAAACTCAGCTACTGCTCTCTTCATACCAGGCCACCAAAACATCTTCTTGAGGTCCTTATACAACTTATCTCCCCCTGGGTGGACGAATACGTCGTGTTATGACCCTCGCTCATTATCTTTTGTTTCAGCTCTTCACACTTTTGTGGCACGCACCACCTACCCTTATATCGTATGCTTCCATCCTCATGGATCGCAAACCCCTCTGCTTTGCCCTCCTTAAGCTTTGCCTTGACTCGCTCAAGTTTCACATCCCCAGGTTGACTCCTCTATCTCGTCTAGGAAGTTAGGTTCGATGGTTAGGGCACTCAGCAATCTTTCTACCTCCCCTTCATGAACAACCTCTATCTGAAGTCTTCCTCACAAAGTTTGTCGGCAACGACTAATGTATTCAGGCTATGGCTAGACTTGCGACTTAACGCATCAGCAACAACGTTGGCTTTACCCTCATGGTATTGGATGTCTAAGTCATAGTCCTTGATGAGCTCTAACCATCTGCGCTGTCTCATGTTGAGGTCTTTCTGGGTGAAGATATACTTAAGGCTTTTGTGATCGGTGAAGATACGGCAGGTTACCCCATAGAGGTAGTGTCTCCAGATTTTGAGTGCAAATACTATGGCGGCCAATTCTAGGTCATGTGTTGGGTAATTGACTTCATATGGCTTCAACTGTCGGGACGCATAAGCTATAACTTCCCGTTTTGCATCAGAACACAACCCAACCCATTTTTGGATGCATCACTATACACATCATATCCTTCGTTCCCGTTAGGCAAGGTTAGGACAGGGGCTGAGGTTAACCTTTCTTTGAGCGTTTGGAAGGCCTTCTCACTGTCCTCATTCCAGGTAAACCTACAATCCTTCTTCATCAGGTTTGTCATAGGTTTTGCTATTTTGGAGAAGTCTTTCACAAATCTCCTATAGTAACCGGCTAAACCCAAGAAACTTCTATATCCGTGACATTCTTTGGGTAGGCCATTCACTCACGGCTTTGATCTTCGCAGGATCTACTGATACACCCTCCTTAGAGATAAAATGACCCAAAAATGACACCTTTTCCAACCAAAATTCACATTTCGAAAACTTTGCATAAGTTGGTTGTCCCTAAGTGTCTGAAAATGACTCTCAAATGATCCTCATGTTCCTCCTTGTTCTTAGAATAGATCAGGATATCGTCTATGAATACCACGACGAATTTGTCGAGGTAGGGTCGGAAAATTCTATTCATAAGGTCCATGAAAACTGCAGGTGCATTGGTTAACCCAAAAGGCATAACCGTAAACTCGTAGTGGCCATATCTGGTTCGAAAGGCAGTCTTAGGTATATCATGATCAACAATCCTCAACTGATGGTAACCAGACCTTAAGTCGATTTTGGAGAACATCCCCGCACCCTGAAGTTGGTCGAACAAATCATCAATCCTAGGTAATGGGTACTTGTTTTTCACAGTGACATTGTTCAACTCCCGGTAGTCTATACATAACCTCAAGCTACCATCCTTCTTTTTCACAAATAAGACGGGTGCTCCCCATGGCGACATGCTAGGTCTAATATACCCTTTGTCTAGTAGTTCCTCTAACTGGTTTTTCAACTCATTCATTTCTGCCGGAGCCATCCGATATGTGGCTTTTGAAATGGGTCCAGTCCCAGGTACTAGGTCAACGGTGAACTCTACATCTCTCCTTGGAGGCATACCAGGTATTTCCTCAGGAAAGACATCCTGGAATCTCGGACTATGGGCACATCTTCAGGTCTAACGGATCATCCTCAACTCTTCTCACTGAACACATAAATAGGGGCCAACCCTTGTCTACGTAGTTCTTAAGTTGTAACGCATTGATACTTTAATCCGGTTCTCGAGGTATTCTCCTATATGACACTCTTTTCCCGAAGGGTCCTTAGTTCCACTTTCTGCGCATCGCAATCTATCTTAGCCATGTACTTCCCAAGCCAATCCATCCCCAGAATGATATCTAGGTTCGATAAGTTAAACTCTATCAGATCAGAGGGAAAGTATCCCTCACCTATCTTTAATGGCACTTTTAGAATCTTTTAGAACAGTTAACAGTCTCCCCAGATGGAATGACTATAGGCATATAAATCGACTCAGACTCGACCAATGCTAAATTTCTAACAGTTGCATGGGCAATAAATGACAAGGATGCTCCAGAATCAAATAATACTTTAACAGGAGTGGAGTTGATAGAAAATGTACCCGTGACAACATCTCTACGAGCCTCTTCTTCTCTAGCCGTCATCATGTACAGCTTCCCTTTGCCCTTATCTTGGGAACTAGTTGCATTGTTCCCATTAGAGACTTGGTTGCTGATATTGGTCGCGGGCTTGGAATAGTTAGAATTCCCGTTGTAATTACTTCCCCCGTTTCCATTCCCGTTTCCATTCCCGTTTCGGGGCTTGTCCCCATAATTCCCCTTCTTTTGGCCATTGGGGTTTAGCTTGTTTCTTCGAATAGCATTCATAGGCTCTATGTCCCATCTTCCCACATTCTCGACATTCAACCTTGTTACCCTCGCAATCCTTACCAGGATGGTTGTTAGGGCACTTTCTACACCAGTATACACGCTCAGGTCTGCGGTTATTGGTGTTGTTATTGCGGTTGTTGTTGTTGGATTAGGGTTATTATTGGGCCCTTACCAAAATTCTCTGAGGGTTTTGATGTTCTGGTTCCCTTGTGCTTTTTCTCAAACTTCTGGCCCTCAGGGTTTGGGTTATCCTTACGTTTCTCGCCAAGCTTACCCCTTCCTCCCTCTTCCTGATAGCATAAAGGTGGGCAGCTTTGCCAAACACATGGTCCAGAGAGGTGAATGTATCTCCCCCCAGTCTACCCTGCAGGTCAAGGGTAAGTCCCAATTCAAAACGTGAGGCTTTAGCCTCTCAGTAGGGGCAATCTCCGGGGCAAACCTCATTAGTTCAATGAATTTTCGTAATACTCTCCACAGACATGTCCCTTGCTCCACATCATAAACTCCTGGGCTTTTTGTTTCTTAAGATATGGAGGGTAGTACTTGTCTCTTAGGGCCTTTTTGAAAGTCTCCCACCCGAAACCAGGCTTGACTCAGAAGGTTGTCCTTAGCTGGGTCCACCAGAAATGGGCATCCCCCTGCAGATAGTAGCTAGCTAAGGGCATGGTTTTCTCATCAGGGCAGGATATGGTGAAGAAAAGTTTATCAAATTCCCCAACCCAGTTCTCCAACTCTTCAGGTCCCCCTTTTCCATTTAGTACAGGTGGGTTCCTACGGGCCACTTTTTCAGATAGTCCCCATCCCGGTTGTGACCTTGGGCTAAGTTGGCAGTAATTTGTACCAGGTCACGTATCGATTGCTCGATATTGAGAGAGGTTTCAGGGGTTCCTCCCGATCGAACCATTCTGCGCTGAAATTAACATAGTAGCTATTTCAGTGACTTACACATAATTTTTGTTTTAACTTATTCAACGAATACACATTTAACATATAAACATATATTGCGAACACTTTTAAGTCTGTACTGACTTGCATTACAATCATCCAAAATAAGATGCCACAATTAACAATAAGAGATAACACTATGTACTATTATTGAAATGGTAATATAATGTTTGTAAAGAATACATATAATATATATATACATATATATATATATATATATATATATATATATATATATATATATATATATATATATATATATATATATATATATATATTATATAAATCAAGTAATGCTACTCCCTAATCGGCATGTAAGCCTTATTAATACTGAAATAAACAGATGAATAAAACGACCAAAATAGAACAAAAGTCCTAATCCTACATATATGATCAAAAGAACTATGGACTAAGGTGGCGAGTTTCATCCTCTGATCCAGAATCCTCTATCCCCCCATCAAGGTCAATCTCTTCTGCATCAGGCTCGTCGTCCTCAAAGAGTATATCCTCTAGTATGGGTCCTTGGTCTTCCTCGGGGTCTTCTTCCTCGATGGAATCCTCCTCCTCAATGGGATCCTCTTTCTGAACAGGATTCTCTTCCTCAACAGGATCTTCATTCTCAGCGGGGTCTTCTTACTCAAATGGTATATCCTCTAGTGGGGGTGGCTCATCATCATCATCCCCCCCATCTAACCCTGGTGCAGGCTGAACCCCGTCCAACACTATAATGAAGGTCCTATTGTTTCACTCATCGTCCGAGACATAAGTGATTGTCCTAAGATTTTGAAAGTCATCGGCTATTAACTTATCCTCAAATGGTTGGTATCGTGGCCTCTTTGCCACAGGTGTTGATGGTGGTTCAGGTATGACCCCTGGGTTCTCAGAATTCCCATCTACGGTCCTATTGCCCGAACTTTTCCCTTCAGATGAAGTAGAAGGGTTTTGACCCCTGGTTTCACGAACCCTCCACCCATTCTCGCAGTATTTAAGGTCAGTGAGGAAGTGTTTTTCAGAGGGAAGGTTCTGGTATCCGTAGGTATGCTTATTCCTATTGAAATACCCCTCTGTAGTCCACATATCTCCATACCTACGATGAACAAATCTATATGGCTCTATGTCTGGAACATAACGAAGCATGAAGTGTATCCTAGAGCCCTCAGATCGTAACCACTGCTCCCCTTGCATAACTCTATAATCCATAGCAGACTTCATCTTAAAGAACCAAACATCCCAGTCCTCCCCTACTTGTTTCATCAAATAGTCCTTACAACCTATGTCGTGAACCATCTGCGAAAATAAAAACAAAATAGAATAGTCTAAGTTTTTGTATATGCTAGGGTTCAAAACATATGTTATAGGAATACATGTTTAAGAGGTAAAATGCTCATTTTAACTTTGAAATCCACAAGTGAGATCAAGCTCATTTCAATCAATAAAATAGTTTTATACTAAAATAAGTTTTGAGTCTAACATCAATTTAGACCTATCTTTGTACACTCTCTTAATCTAGTCACATTTGAAGATTTCAAGAATCTTTCACCATTTCAATTACACAGAGAGCACATATAAGTTCAAGATACGAACAAAATTGCAATGATATCACTCCTATGACTTAATGCACTTGACATGATCTATATGCTCCTATCCCATACTACCCGTTTTGAAATCGTTTTGAAATCGTTTTGAAAACGTCTTTGAAAATAGGAGCTTCTGGCTCTGAATCCAGTTTTGTAACACCCCCAAAATCCATACACGTCTAATGCTACGTCGCATCGACTTTGGGAGTGTTACCGCCGCGATGGAACGCAAGGCATAATTAGAAATACAGTAACTCAAATTCATTGCCTCAAAACCAAATTGCAGCGGAATAGAAAAATGTAAATACAACTCGGGAATCATAGATGACCCCTCTTTATTCAAACTCAAACCAATTAACAATGTTCTATAAAATTCAGTAATCCTCAAACCAAAAGTTTAACTTCAAACTACAGACTAGCCCCCTTATGTTTGATACCATGCAGCAGCACCAGCTCACCTAGTCTGCTCCCCATTGAAGTGTCAATGGTTCATCACAGGTCAACAAACACATAATAACACACAGAGTCAGCTATGCTGAGTACGTAATGAACCATTGAAACTATATGAACATAAATGATGCACACCTTACAGACTGCTATATGAAACTACAATATCTCACATTCTTTAATCTTTCATTATTTGGCATCGAACGGGCACCGTCATCTTACTAGAATCATACGGGCTACTGAATCCTTAATAGACCACTTGGTCTATTAGATGAAATGCAAATACGGTTTTGTTCCGTCTCACACCCATCACCTTAGTATGCATACCCCCAAGATCGAACGGAACCTTCCGCCTACTTGAGTTATCAAAATATAAGGACACTACTGTCGTCACAGTAGGCCTGCGTAGGAGTGTAGGACAAGTCCCACACTCCCCCCATTGTTCTATACTTGTAGGGAATCCAACTACAAGTATTGCCGTAATCTTCTTTCACTACTAACTAATCTTTTTATAACTTCAAAGAGTCATTTACATGCTCTCTTAATTACCAAACTCAATCTTATCTCTGGTAACACTCTCGTTACTCTATAGATCAGATTAATAATGCTAATGTTACAATACGATAGAACTTCGCATTTCAATGCAACATATTTCAATGCATCATATTGATTTCACGTTATAAATGTCTAACCAAACAATCACAATCAAATGTTCCCTATCATGGTACTAGGTTCCGAAAACGTGAACTGCAACCTAATCATGATACTAAGCTTGAAAGTAAACTGGTACGCGTACGTACCTTGTAGCGGAGAATTTTCGCTGACTTAATAGAACGAGCCGCTTATGAAATTGGGACCTTAACCGTTAAAACAACGCTTTAGTGTTACGTCCTTGATAACACTAACAACTACTACGTACTAAGACCATAACGATCTAACGATTCGAATTAAACGATAGTTAAAACCTTATTCCAGAACTTTCGTTATAATTCTAACCTAGTGGATTTAACGTCTTTTAGAAGTCAGAGTTAGTGAGTAACTAAGTTAGTTAGTAACATTAGTCCACTATTTTACCAATCCAAAAGGGTCATAAGTCCAACCTGTCTTATGTCCAGAAGTTAAGTCATATGTCCAAAAGTAAGTCATATGTCCAAAAGATAAGTTCCATGTCCAAAAGGTAAGTTCCATGTCCAAAAAGGTAAGTCATATGTCCCAAAGTCAGGTTCCATGAAACAGGTCACTCATAAAACGATAATAACTTTATCTAATAATAGAACACACTTATCCTACTTTCAACTTATTCCAATTACAAACCTAACCAGAATTTTAACTTAAAAACAGAATAATAACTTAACTAGTTAAACAATCTAATAATTTACTAACAACTTTAATTACTAATTATTAATTACAAACCTTACGTAATTACGAAAACTGTAAATATAAATAATAAAACTGATATAATATTTTAGGTACATAATAGGGTATACCACTAAAGTTGCCGACGATAAACACCGACGACGAATTCCGACGACCCTTGCTGCCACGCACGCTTGCGCTACTGCTTCGCACGCCGCACCCGTCCGGTCTCCGTCGCCCACACACTCGCGCGACCCAGATCTGTCGCGTCACGGTTTCGCACAACACCCTCGACCTTTCCGCACCACTCGAACACCGCACAGCACTCGCACCACCTCAGATCTGCCGCGCAGCTACACTCGCACGACCCCGACTCTTCGCGCAACCTCACCGCAGCCTTGCGCACAACCCTCGAACACCGCGACCCTCGTCGCAGCACTCGAACCCCGAACAGCGCACACCCTCGCACACCTTTCGCACCAAAACCCTCGAACACCTTCGTCAGAATTCGCACCAAAAACTCTCGACAACTCGCACACAGCCCTCGTCTGAACTCGCACAACCACCGGCGACGAGAGGGAGGAGGCGAGAGGAAAGTCAGCGAGAGTTTGAGAGAGAATCCGAGAGAGAGATCTGAGAGAGGGAGAAAAATTCGAGAGAGAGAAGGAGAGAGAGAAGTCGGCTGAGGAGAGAGTGAGAAGAAAGGGTTTAGGGTTTTCTGAAATTCCCTCTCCTTTTCTTTTTATACTCCCCTTTTAACCCTAGGTTGAGTAAAAATCCGTTTGACCTTTAAAAAGCTCCGAAAGTTTCCCAAACCTACTCGTATTATCAATAACTTACTCCTATTATTTTGTAAATAAATTAAAATACCTTTTTATTAATTCTTTATATTTTCTTAATTAATACGAAATTACTACTAAAAATACGAAGTATTACATCTCCATTCAGAGGTATTCGACAAGGCAACCCCTTATCTCCCTACATTTTTATTTTGTGTGCGAAAATTCTTGCCCGTCTCCTATTCCAAGCTAGTGGTCCAGAGTTGAGATTAGTAGGGGTTACTTTGGGGCATTCTCGTGTAAATATCCCATTTCTAACATTTGCAGATGACACTATGATATTTGCAAAAGCAAGAGTTGCGAGTTTTCATGCTATAAAAGATATTCTTAACAAGTTCTGCTCCATGTCAGGACAACTTTTTAACTATCATAAGCCGGCTTTTCAATGTACTGATAATACTCCTTCAGAACTGTTGCAAGAATTCCAGTCCATTCTTTAGATGGACAACTCTTTATCCTTGGGAAATTATTTAGGTTGCCCAATTGTGAGTGGTAGAGTTTCTAATCCCACTTTTAGCTCGATCCAGGAGAAGGTGGTTAATCAATTAACCAAATGGAGGGCTAATTCACTTTCCCAAGCAGGTAGGACTATATTAATTCAGTCAAATCTGGCCACTAAGGCGAACTTTTAGATGCATAGCTTCTCTCTTCCACCTTCAATTCTGTCTTCTTTGGATAAATCTTATAGAAATTTCTTATGGAATAAGACTGCTAACTCTAAATCCCCTAACCTGATGGGTTGGGATAGAATTTGTCAACCTAAGATTTTTGATGGACTAGGTTTAAGAAAGACAAAAGTCGATAATCAAGCCCTATAATTAAAGCTCATCTGTAAGATCATTAGAAAGCCATACAATTTGTGGGTTAAACTAGTCCGACACAAATATCTAAAGCATGATAGCTTATTTTCGTATAAAGTTAAGGCCAATGTTTCTTGGCGTAAGTTAATGAATTTGAGAAATCCTTTTAAACAAGGACTTAGGTGGACAGTTGGAGATGGAGCTTCTATCTCTTTTTGGTATGATAATTGGGCAATTAATGTGCTGATATCTTATAAAAGCGAGCTTGTACAAGGAACAGAAGATTTGAAAGTTAGCCATTTTTTAGTGAATAATGGACAATGGAATCAAGAACTGCTTTCTCAAGTTGTCCTAGATTCAATTGTAGCTATTATAACTCAAATTTTTGTCCCAGCTAATTCGATGCCAGATAAGGTGTTTTGGGGTTTAACCGCAGATGGTGAGTATTCGGTTAAGTCTGGTGCTGTTTGTTGCAAAAGTATGGATTGAACCCTCCTGATAAAATCCCTTATTATTGGGTATGGCACATTGATATTCCTCCCAAAATAAAATTTTTTCTTTGGAGAATTTGTCAGAATAGGTTACCCACAAAGAAGAGATTAGAGAGTAGTCATGTTTATCTCCCGCTAGAATGTGTATTATGTAATTTTCAAGTAGAAATTGATCATCATCTTTTTCTAGATTACCCTTTGGGGCTTTGGCAAGGATGTGGTGGTCTTTATGTAATTTTCAAGTAGAAATATAGCATTAGGTACGTGGTCATATTTTTATTTCGAACAAAACTTATTAGATGAGAATGCTAGAAAGGCGAAATATATTTTCGACAACATTATTCAACTGATTATGCAACTAAGTATCTTACTGTACCAAAGCCTCCTTTCTCAAGATCAACGAGAATTTTCAAGTGATGGCATTAACAAACAACAATTAATACTTTATCAAACAGGTACAATCTTCAGGAGTTGTTATGAGCAAAGTAGAAGCTATCATACATCAGGCAGATTTCAAATGGGCATGAGATGAGCAACACTTTGCAACAAAGCTTTCTAACAGGACACAATGGCTAACGAACGGGAGGAAAGACGCGAGAGTAAGGCGAAACGATACTTCCTTGAACATACTTCTTAGGGTTATTCGGATCAGGACCCCAACTGATTTCGCTTATATTGGGGGTTTCGACATATGACAATGTAAATTCACCTACCTTCTCAAGCTTCCCTCTCTTGCCTGCCCTCAACACGAGATTGTTACGCTGGTAAGAAAATATGCCATTAGAGAGGTCGACAATGTCGCCTGGCTGGAAAATATCACATTCCCATCTCATCTGCCACAAGTGTTAAACAGCTCCTGTTTTGACCTTCCACGGTTATCTTGCCTTTGTCCAAGAGTATGAATCTAGTGTCTATGTTTTTTGATGCAGCTGGTACAATGTCCTTTAAGAAGATCATCACCACAGTATGTATTGTACCTGATACACCAACAATATGTTTTTACTCAAACAGCCATGTTCACATACTACCTAGAAGAAGTAACTATAGTAGACCTTCTCATCCCCCAATGATCGCTTTCAATCTCTCTCTCCTCTATTGCTAACTCTCTATTCTCTATACAATACACAATAATATCAAGTATCTACTCGGGCTATGATAAACCCGATTTCAGGATAGATGTATCACTATTCTATTCATAAGATGTCTTTTCACCTTTTTTTCTAAACTTATTTGAATTTATCAGATTTTATTGGAACTTATATGAAATCCTGAAACTTATCCTATAACTTATTAGGCCATAACTTATTTGATCTTATTAGGACTTATTGGAGCTTAACTGAACTTGTTTTCCTAAAACTCTAATTGGTAGTCGTATCTACCATCTATCTTCTCCTCCTGATATGATTACTAAACCAAGAAGTCTAATAATCAAGTATGAATATGAATCTTGCAAAAAAAACTCCAAGAATTTCGAACAACAAGGATAAAAGTCGAACAAGGATATGGATTTATTCAAGATCACTCCTGAAACTTGAATAAAACTCTAAACACTCTCAAAACCACTCCTGGAATTAAGATGTTTAACACTAAGAATTCAACACTCCTGAAGAATTATTATTGGTTTCAATTGTAAGCTTTGTAAACAAACAATCAAGAAGTTGTATAAACACACATAAAATCTCTAAGTATTATTGAAAGAAATCGATCCCTTTATATAGGGTACAACTTATGCTATTTCAGCTATGAAAACATAAAAGATTATACTAATCCTACTTGGAAACATAAATCTATCCTACTCCTAATTAGTAAAACACACGCCTAAAGATAACATGTACAAGCACATGTTTATCTTGTAAAACATTAAACATAGCAATCCTAACAGAACTAGGATTCTATGTAGCAAGCAAGGAGTAATCCTAACAGAACTAGGACTCCTCTTACTCCTTTCCACGCCTCCTTCTAAGTCCCATGTTACACACAAGCCAAGACTTGGTTCTTGTTCTTGATTTAAACCCTAAAGTGTCCATGTCAAGTCAATAGGCTCATGGTTAACTAATGCCTTTGCATCCATATCATTCTCCCCCTCCACAAAAGAATTTGCCGTCAAATTCTCATCATCATAGTAAGGAGATAGATCACCCACATTGAAAGTAGCACTTACATTTCATACTCATCTGGTAAATCAATTTTGTAAGCACTATCTCCAATGACTCCAACAACCTCAAATGGTCCATCAGCTCGAGGCATAAGCTTGTTCTTCCTTTTGCTAGGAAACCTCTTTTCCTAAATGTATCCATACAAGATCACCAACCTTGAACCTAGTTGTTTGCGCCCCTTTTGCCCTTGTCTTGTATTGAATGTTCATCTTTTCAATCCTTGCCTTTACTTGTTCACAAGTTTTGTTGAATGCTTCTAATATCTTCTTTGCATCCATATGTATCTCATGTTTAGGCATTGCAACAAAATCAATAGGAAGTAAAGGATTAATACCATACACTACCTCAAATGGTGAATGAGATGTAGTAGAAGAATGTGCTCTATTATAAGCAAATTCTGCATGAGCAAGCTTGATATCCCAATCCTTTTGAGTCTTACTCACCAATCCCTTAGCAAAGCTCCAAGTGCGATTTGTTACCTCAGTTTGCCATCTGTTTGAGGATGATGACTTGTACTAAAGAGTAACTTAGTACCTAGCATGCCCACAAACACTCCAAAAGTGACTTAGGAATTTAGAATCCCTATCAGATACAATCTCCTTGGTATTCCATGTAGTTTAATGATCTCTCTAAAGTATAAATCAGCTACATGTGAGGCATCATCAGTTTTATGCATAGGAACAAAGTGAGCCATCTTAGAGAAACGATCCACTACCACCATAATGGATCTTTCCCTCTTTGAGTTCGAGGCAACCCTACTATAAAATCCATGCTCACACTATCCCATGGTTGATGAGGAACTGGCAAAGGTGTATAGAGCCTTTATGGAAAGTACTCTTAGACTTTTGCAAGTAGCACAATGGTAACCACCAAGTGAACATCTTTACCATGTGTGGCCAATAGAAGTTTTCTTGTAAGTATCAAGAGTCTTTTTAACTCCAAAATGTCCAGCAACTCCTCCACTATGAACCTCCCTTACTAGAAGTCTTCTCACACCACACTTAGGCACACATAACTTGTTTCCTTTGAAAAGAAAACCTTCATGTAACACATAAGAACCATCTTGTCGAACCATTTTTCTTTGAAATCCACATCTTCTCATTGTATAACTCCTTTAAATGCTCGAACCCTAGGACTTGTGCATCCACAATAGTTAACAAATAGGAACGTCTAGACAAGGCATCTGCAACTATGTTTGTCTTACCTTCTTTATACCTTGAAGAAAATGTGAATGATTGAGAAACTCCACCCACTTAGCATGTCTATGATTGAGCTTTTGTTGTCCATGAATGTACTTTAATGCTTCATGATCAAATGAAGATGAAAGGTTTTGGTCTAAGATAATGTGACCAATGATCTAATGCACGAACAATGGCATAAAACTCTCTATCATAGTTAGAATAATTGAGTTTAGCTCCACTCAATTTCTCACTAAAGTATGAAATTGGCCTCTTCTCTTGCAATAGAATAGCTCCAATCCCTACTCCACTTGCATCACATTCCACCTCAAATAGTTTATGGAAATCAGGTAAAGCTAAAACAAGTGCACAACATAGTTTACCTTTTATATCTTCACATGCTTGTTGTGCTAAGGAAGTCCAAGTAAACTCTCCTTTCTTCAATAACTCTGTGATAGGTACCATGATAGAAGAAAAGTTTCGAATGAACCTCAATTAAACTACATGGAATCTTGATATGATAGATTCAAATGCTTGTTGTGCTCTGATACCACTTGATATGATTACTAAACTAAGAAGTCTAATAATCAAGTATGAAGTTGAATCTTGATGTTATAAACTTCAAGAAACTCGAACAAACACTCAAAGTACTCGAACAAGGATATGAATTTACTCAAGAACACTCCTAAACCTTGAATAAAGACTCTTAAACACTCTTAAACCACTCCTGGAATTAAGATGTTTAACACTAAGTATTCAACACTCCTGAAGAATAATTAATGGCTTTCAATTGTAAGCATACAAGCACACAATCAAGAAGATCGAAAATTAACTAAAACACTCTAAGTTTATTGAACGAAAATCAACTCCCTTATATAGGGTACAACTTATTCTACTTTAACTAGGAAAACATAAACTTATCCTACTCCTACTTTACTTTAGACTCCTAATTAGACTCCTAAAGATAACATGTACAAGTCACATGTGTATCTTTTTAACAACTTTAAAACATAAAACATAAAGATAAACATAACAATCCTAATAGAACTAGGATTCTATGTAGTAAGCTAGGAGTAATCCTAATAAGACTAGGACTTCTCTTCACTCCTTTCCACGCCATCCTCTAGGTTCCATGTTAGCACACAACCTAAGACTTGGTTCTTATTCTTGATTTGAAACCCTAAAGTTTTCATGGTCAAGTCAATATGCTCATGGTTAACAAGTGCCTTTGCATTCATATCACTTCTTCATGACACCATTAAATATCTAGAATCATATTATACTTTTTTACCTTCCACAATTAACCTTTTGATTTATCTTAACAACAACGAAAGAGCTAGTAGCTATATTATTAAGTTCTAGATAAATAGAATAAATCGATGAACATTCTTCATATAATACTTTCACCGATCTTCTGACAGTGACATCCTTCCATTATAAACAAGTTAAAGTCAGTGGCGGATCCAGGAATTGGACCACGTGGGTTCGGAATAATTTTAATATAAATTTCAAATTAAATTTTTTTATTTGGAGTTATAATTTTTTAAAGAACCGGAAAAAAGTTAAACTTTTAACAATTGAACTTAGCGGAGATCTCATTCTTTATTACATCATTATTGAAAAAAAATATGGTAATTAGTTTCTTTTAGTAAAAAAAGACTATCAATTTTTTAACAAAAATATGAAACTTTAACAACTAACTAGGACAAACATGATGTAGACAAAAAGATAATGAAAATTAACCAAATTCATTAGATTTTACTATATTTATATTTGGTAGGAGGGAGAGATTTATAAATAAAAAGAGAACTTAAAAAAAATAAAGGGAGGATAAAAAAATATAACATAAGCATAAAGAGAGGACAAAAAAAGGGAAAAGAAAATACAAAAAACATTTGCCAAGTTTCGAAACCGCGACCCATGCGCGGTAGAAACAAATAGCAGCAGTGCAAAACCATACTTTACCACTGAGCTACAATGCCTTACATTAATATAATTCGCTTTGATATATATATTACATCTTTTGTTTTGCCCAGTTTCGCTGTTTTTATACCGGATCCACGTGGGTTCAGTTGAACCCACTGAACCCACGCTGGATCCGCCACTGGTTAAAGTGCATCTCAGAAGCTAACCCTATGATCTCAACAATAACATTGTTTCTCATTTATATAACTATTCTAATTAATGTCATTTCAAGAATTACAAAACCAATTAGCAAGCATGAAAATTATAGTTTATATGGTATAATTAGGCCCCACTAAACATTTAGATAAATTAAACAAATTACTCTTTCTAACAGTACTACTTACTAATGGCCTTGGCATAGTCTGACTAACTATACCAAATATTTTACGTAGTCAGAATACCAATTTGTTATACTAGAATTCCTTGACAAAGCCATAATTTACAACTTATACTCAAACCATTGTTTCCTAACCATTATAATACTGAGACCAGGACATCTAAGTTGTCCTAAGCTCATTGAGTACATATTCAAACAAGTAATTGAACAGTATATCTATTATACTAACACACGGACTAATTTTACATCATGATATAATCATTCCCTTAACTTATTAACAATCTTTGAGATTACATGTAACAATAAGTAAATTCAAATTCAAGTTCAAGTACAGGTAGTTGAAGTTCTATACTAATCAAAGCAACTAAGTAATCTATCGATCACATTCTAACGTATAGTAATCTAAATAATAGCCTTTGAACAAGTCCACAATGGGACTCAAAACAGGGCTCCCTTTCAGAGGGGCCTGAAGTTGAAAAAAATATTAAATAAGCCCAAGGTCTAGCGTAAAGTAAGGCTTTAGTACTGTACATCCACTGCATGCGCATACCAGCAAAACTAATTCCTCAATTTTTATCTTTCCTTCTCAATTTCTCCTTACCCACTTGATCTTTCATCTTCATCTTCATTCTTCAGATCATCTTTCTCTCTCCTTACCCGAAATCCAGGCTATCCCTATCCAACCAAAAAACTCACTTCTTTCTCTCTCTTCTTACACGATGCTGCCAATTAAGCTAGTCAAGCATGCAAGCATTGCTACTGAAAATTGTTAATATAATAGATTGTTAATGCAATTTAATTTCTCCTTACTAGAATAGATTGATTACAAATGTTAGAAGTTGCTTGTTTCCTATTTACTCAATAGCCGAGTAGAATTTTTCTTCCAGAAATTAAATTGTTTTGGTGAATTTTTGGCTTTTGGTGTTATAGGGGAAGGGGAAATATGATGAGTACTGACTTATTGTGAAAAAATGGAAGAACTACTATCATAATGTGAAGTGATAGCAGGAGAAAGCGCAGCAAAATGTTACACTGCATTAGCCTTACAATTATGTCTAGGCATTTTTGTAGCCTAAGAGATGCCATACGACCCAAATAAAGGTTACTAGGAAAAAATTATCACCTGAGTTACCTAAAATTGGGAGTGGATTATCCCATTTAAGTTTATTTAAGTCTAGAAATAGCAATAGCAGAATGTCCCTCTAACATATTGGACTGATCCAAGGAGCTCATCGACAAGCATGGCGGCCCATTTGACGTCTCCCTGAGACAATTGTACGTGGCTTTGAATTTTTTTATATAGGGCCTCATTTTCAACTTTGACACAGGGCCTCCATATTGTTCGGACCGGGGCTGTCACTACAAAGATAATTTCTACCATCAATCAACCGCTTCTCCTTAACATATACTAATCCAACAAATAATTAGCAACTATAATTTCAAGATCATCAAATTCCAACATAAAACTAACATCTACAATTCAACATCCACTACCCAATTATTAATCTTCATTCAAAATTAGAAGAAACAACCAAATAGCAACAACAAAACAAACGACACCACCACCAACAACAACAACAACAAAAGAAGGTTACCAACACACCGAGGCGGCGACAAGCGCAAGTCGACAACATCAACAGCGAACAAGAACGGGTGAGAGAAAACAGAAGGCGACAGAACAACAAGCACAAACAACAGCAGCACGATGACCGAGTCCACCGGCGAACACCAGCAACAATTTCGGCAGCACCAACCGCAACATCCAGCGCCCGACGAGGAGAGGGAGAGAAAACGGGCACTCCACACACAACCTCAACGAGATGAAGGCAGCCGAGCAACGGCGCACACGAAAAAAACTCCGATGAGCTTTGGGCACCGGCGAGAAGCCTGGCAAACAGAGGAGAAACGCGTAGGGATGAGAGAGAAAACACGGGGGTTTGGGTTTTGGGGTTTCACGAGTTTCTTTAGGGTTTTTAAAGCATACACAATGGTTGCCTTATGGAATGTGGTTATCAATTATTTTATTACTTCCTCACTCTTCCACCTCATTCACACCCTACTCATCTCAATCTAGTGGTGTCAGAAACAGATCTGACCGCTGGGTCAACCTGATTCTGACCTGACTTGAACCTGGTTTGACCTGTGAGGGTCAGTCTCCAGACCTGACCGAAACCTGACCTGGATTACCCAGACCTGACCGGCACCCGACAAGATTATATCCTGACCTGTTCAGACAGACCTGCTCTCAAACCCGAACCCGACCGCTAATCAACGAATATTATTAAAATTCAATTTTTTTTTATATCTACAAAATAATTTTAAATATGTTAATTATAAAATTCTTACATTTAATAATTAATTAAATAAAAAATTAAATTACATTCAATTTGACTATTTGAGGTTACACTTTCAATATCATGTATGTTTATATTTTTATTTTCATTATTTTTGAATTATTCGTGTACATTATCTCTTGTTCTAATTTTACATATTGATGTTATACTAAGTCACGTCAACATGTATTATTAAAGTCACAACGTCAACATGTAAATTATTTTTACGAAAACTAAATTGAACAAAAATTGAGTTGAACTTGACAAATTTTAATCAAAAATTGAACTTACTAACCAAAGTTGTTTAGTAACCAAATTAATTTATTATTATCTAGATCAAATTGTACTTGAATTCACAAGTCAATTATTTTTACTTTAATTTTTTTTATTAAACTTATTAAACCGAACATAACATCAACTTACAAAACTATTTATAGATCCCAAACCAGCGAATTTAAATCCCTTAATCAAGTATCTGTTAACTACTGTTTTATGCAATCTTGTTCATTAACAAACACCACCAACAATTTTATCATTTCTGAAAAAGCAAGAGATTCTAATACAATATCATAATACATTAAATTAATAAGAATATAAAAATAAGAAAAAGACAGTAAACAAACAAATAAATTAATAAATAAGAAGAAAAAGATAGTAAACAAACAAAGAAGTTAATAAAAACAAGAAAAATGAATTACAAAATTCTCAATTATTCAGCACAAAAAAAATAATATACGAATTAAAAATCTAAAAACTAATATTTAAACAAGCTATATTAATAAACGAATTGCGTAAATAATGTATATTGACAAGCTAAATCAAAAATCTAAAACAACATTCAGACTTATTGAAGATTTCGACAATTAAAAATCTAAAAAATAATATCTAAACAAGCTAAATTAAGAAATGATTTAGAACGATGAACAAATTAAACTAAAAATAGACAAAAGAAACTCTAACCCTAACCAGAAAGGGTAGATAAAAATAAAAATAGAAAACTCAAACCCAATTCACATTCCTTCAACAAACCCAATTTCAACTCAAATTTCTTCAATCTCAAACTCCGAGCTTTAGCAGAACTAGAAGTATTACTACTTTTGACACTTTTTACTCAAACATGATGGCGGTTGTTGATGGTGGTTTTGAAGGACGGTGGAGACTTCAAGTGGTTGTTGGGGAAGCAAATAAGGGGTTGAAGAGAGCTCTAGCTAACAGGCCATGGAGGACCGACCCACGTATGTGGCAAAATAAAGAAAAATAATGGTGGTTGTGAGAGAAGATCTGAGAGAAGAGATAGAGGGAGGAGAAAAGGGTAGTGTCGTAGAGATGGCCAAATGAGATAGAGATGAAAAATGTGGGGGCCAGTACTTGTTTTATACTTAAGAATATTAGGGTTTTAAAATTCAATCCCATCCGTTCGATCATAATCATCAACGGATGAGATTAAGTCCTTTTTTGTTCCTCTTTCATATTTCAATACACAATTAATGGTTAGATTTTAATCCTTCTCATATCAATGGTTCTAATTTATGATCCATGATATCATTTTTTATCCAATAGAAAAATAGAGTAACATAGCACATGGATTGATGACCTAGCACATGGATTGATAATTTTATATTCTTATCATCTTTTTTTTTATAGGATATATTCTTATCATCTTAATAGTTCTTATCTTGGTTTGGTAACTTACAATCTTTAGTAATTAGTTATTTTTATTATTTCATTATAATTTGAAATTTTAATTATTTTTATTGAAGTTATTATTAGTATTATTTAAGTATAATTATCATTTATTAATTAGCATAGTATAACTACTATTATCATATTATTATTATTATTATTATTATTATTATTATTATTATTATTATTATTATTATTATTATTATTATTATTATTATTATTATTATTATTATTATTATTATTATTATTATTAGATTAAAATTGTTAATTGAGTTTCTAAATTTTTATTCGACTCCTTATAGCGTTATTTATGCAATTATCAATCTATTACTCAATTAAGTAATGGTATAATTATATATATATATATATATATATATATATATATATAATATATATATATATATATATATATATATATATATATATTTAAGTGATGCATTCATTGATCTCGTCTAATAATAACAACTTGTTTCAATCCAAATACATGTTTTTAGTTTCGAAAGGTATTTCACATGAAGAATATTAGCTAAAATAGTGTATTGTTCTTTAATTAATTAGCTTATAATCTATATTGATACATTCATTAATCTTATCTAGTAACAACTCCTTTCAACTATCTAATAACAAATTAGTGAATTATTGAGTTGGTATAAGTTTAAATGAGTAATTGACTAAATGCTAAATTAACAGATGGTTGTTGATGACTTACTATAAATTTAGAAAGTACTTGTTAGCTTATTGACTTATTGTTGTTATGTTTACTATCATTTATATTGTGCAACATATGAACCCTCGTTATAATCACTTAGGCCTCATATGATCCATCGTTGTAAACATATGGATGTATGATTATCATTAATTTGTTATAGTATTATAATATATTAAGAGTCCTTATACTAATTTATAATCAATACAATATTAGATTGGTTTTAGAATTATCATATATAATATAGTCACAGCATAATACATCTATACCGTTTATGTTTGTTATTGTTATTGCTATTATTAGCATTGTTGCTACTATTACTATTAGTATTTTATTGTTATTGTTATTGTCATTGATAGTATTCCTCTTCGTATTTACATTACTATTTATTGTTAGCCTTTTTATTGTTACTTGTACTGTTATATGGCTTATATGTTGATCTTAATACTTTTATTAATACGATTCATTTACATATATATATACAAAGTTAAGAGAAGACCACAAATACTATACTAGTATTAAACTATAGTATAACATAAAAATAATTAAATTAAATAATATTATAGCTTATAAAGACAAGGAAGAGTTATTGTTGTTAATCTTATACTAGTATTAAACTATATGGTTGTTAAATGTTAACAAGTTACTACTTGTTAACTATTTTACTTAACTTATGGTTGTTATTGTTAACAGTTAACTTATTTTAATAAGTTATGATTAACTATTTTACTTAACTTATGGTTGTTACTTGTTACATGTTCTTATGATTAACTATTATCATTTTCATTTGATGTTTATTTGTAGTATTGTTCTCATTACCATTATAGCTATTTACAAACTTATATATCAATCATAATGCTTATAATAATAAACCATTTATATAAAGTTTGGAACTGATTGTATACTTGTTATTATTGTCGTTGATTATAATATATAATATTAAAACACATGAAGAGTCGTTTTACTCCTTTACTCATTAGAGTCGTTTTACGCAGTTGATTATTAGAAATATATATATATATAATAATATATATATATATATAATATATATATATATTATATATATATATATATATATATATATTATATATAATATATATATATATATATATATATATATATATATATATATATATATATATATATATATATATATATATATATATATATATATATATATCGATCTTAATACTTTTATTAATATGATTCGTTTACAAAATACATAACAAAATCAAGATGACCCGACCAGGAGTTACCCGAAATTGAATTGACGTTCAATAGTGAATGGACCCGATGTTTCACAATGATCGAACTAAGTTCATTACTAATTCAACCCGAGTACATTTCACTTAACTCAACCGCACTTGGAACCTAAATACGACCTTCGCAAACCCGCCAAAAAAAAATTCAAAGGGCGATTATACCCGGGAATGGATCGACTTGTAAACGGAACTAACGTTCAGACCTGTCCGGCACCCGGGAATCCAATGATTCAAATGTGTTCGACCCAGTTGAACAAAACCTGACCAGTCATGACCCGGGCACTGGCAATCAGAATCCTGACCTGTCCGGATCTGACCTGGTTCGCCGTGGGTATACCCAGAACCTGTTTACCAACCTGTTTTGACACCACTATCTCAATCCCATATAGTATTTCTTACTCCCAATGGTTGCCCTCCAATTTGTGGTCATCACTTTTTTCTCTCCTACTTTTTAACATACCCCACCATATTTTCTTTCTCCTCCAATTCCACTATATTATTATTTATGCATAATTTAATGTTAGAACTTAGACCACTGAATTTTGATGGTAATATAATAATATTTTTTTATTAATTATTTTTAGACAAAATTTTTATTTGATTTAATTAATTAAGTCGAATGATTAATACTTGAATCGTATGGCATTGTAGAAAATGTATGGCATTGTAAAAAAATGTATGTCTAATTAATAATGCATTAAACAAGAGCAACAAAGACAAAACATATTATTAAATAGATAAACATCGAAGCTATTAAAATAAAACAACACTACGCCGTAATTAAAGCCTGGTTTCTCCGAATTTCATCCAAATATTTTCCACTAGGTCTGCCTTGAGGCGGTCATGCATGGGCTTGTCATGAACTAGGACATGGAGGTTCCTCATAATCATTGGGATCATAATGAAGGGAATATGAATCTCGTTCATCTTCAACTATCATGTTATGAATAATAATGCAAGCGATTATTATTTTACCTAACATCTCCCTATCACGAGCTAAAGCAGGTTGACGAACTATAGCAAATCGAGCTTGTAGTACTCCAAATGCACGTTCCACATCTTTCCGTACACCCTCTTGACGTTGGGAAAAAAGACTTTCCTTCTCATTCCGTGGAAGGTTTATTGTGGGTATAAAAGCTGCCCACCGAGGATATATACCGTCGGTGAGGTAGTATCCAATATCGTATTGGTGATCATTTACAACATAGTTAATTGGAGGTGCACGACCTTCAAAAACATCGTTAAACAATTAAGATCTATCAAGAACATTAATATCATTACACCTACCTGGTGTTCCGAAGAAAGCATGCCAGATCCACAAATCATATGAGGAAATGGCTTCTAGAATCAATGTCGGCTTACCAGGTCTTCTAGAATACATTCCTTTAAATTGAGTCGGACAATTTTTTCACCGCCAGTGCATGCAATCAATACAACCCATCATGCCTGGAAATCCCCGGTGTCTTTTGGTCAGTTGAAGTGGAGAAGTTACCATCTTCATTAATTCGAATTCTCTTAGAGTCACCTTCTTGAGTTGCCGTCTTCTTCTTGGATTTCTTGACAGTACTCCCTATGGGCTTCCTATTGGTATGCCCCCCTTAGAATTTCCCAACAATGCTTGTCTTGAAACTCTGCATGTTTCTTTGAGTCACTCTTGTATATGGCAAATGCAGTCTTCATAACATCATCATCAGATTGACCGCTTGTTCTCCTTGCCTCAGCATGAGCATATGCTCCAACAAACTTTGAAACACTTGCATTAATCCTCTTCCAACGACTTCTAAGGGGCTTCATTTCTCTCTCCTTTCATAAATCAGACTCTCTAATCCCTTGAACCCTTTCTTCCCAACATCTGTTTCTATAATGTCTAACTTGGTCAAATGTATCAGTAACTCTACCCCAAAACGTATTTCCCTTTTGGTTCGTACCAACATATTTATCTGTACTAACCTGCAGCCATGATTTTACCAGGACTTCTTCTTCAACGTGCGACCAAAATTGTCTAGACGTTTTTTCAGTCGTGTCCCATCTTCACCATCATTGTCCTAATCTGTCTTCTTCATCATATGCACACATCACCTTCTACTGATGCAGCACGAGATCGCAATGAAGTATCAAATTCTGGAAGTGGCTCTCCACCTACCGACGACTGAAAGTGTTGGGACATAGGAAATATTGAGTCAGATTGAGAATATTGGAATTTCTCGGTTGAATTTGGAGGAAATTGGGTGAACGAATTTGGATTTGAGAAATTTAAATTGTGTTGGGGATAATGTGATTGGTTATTTTGATTAGGGGAACCTAAGATATGCATGGCATAATTTTGATACTCTACAAAAATTTTTGAGTTGGATTGCATTTCAAAATTTAGATCCAATTGAGAATAGTTTGGATTAGTTTGAGATTGTGTGGCCTTTTTACATTTTGAGGGGTTTTTTTTCCTTCCACTTTTTGGATCCATTTTTTATGAAATAATATGAGTAATAACTGTATTTGAAACAAAATCTAAGTAGATTACTAAAATAGAAGAAAAAGGAGTGTATGAAAGTAAGAATAGAAAAAGAAAGAGTTTATGAAAGTATATCAATATTGGTCTTCATTTATAGAAGAAAAAAAAATAGCTGTTGTAGACTTTTTTAAAAAATAAATAAATTATAAAATAGCATTATTAACGTTACAATGCTAAAAGGTGTGTAATAGTAAAAAAAAAAAAGCATCACAACTCTCAACCGTTAGATTGAAAAAATAAGGACCCTTGGATGCTTGGATTTGTTGCCACAAATGAACATCACTTTCCACGTGTGCCCATAGTTTTCTCTTTGCTCTCCTCTTTCTCTTTGGCTCATGGGGAAGAGTTGGGCATTGTAAATTCAGCTCATCATTTTCTCTCTCCTATTATTATACTACTACTTTTTTTTACCTTTCTCCTCCAAAACCCACTGCTGGGCAACCGCTGGGCATTCTCTTACGGGAGAGAAAGGGTTTTGGGGGGTTTGGGTCAGCCAAATAAAATCGACAAAAAGGGGTATTTGGGGGAGTTTATTTAACCGACAAAGGTTGGGACCAAAACCGACAACAGAAAGAATTAAGGAACCGACTTTATTTCCCTAATTAGCAAATTATGATTCAACTAATTTAGATACTTATCATCCGATATATATATATATTTTAAAAGAAATAACTTCTTAAAATCACATTAATAAATATATTATAAACATAACAAACGAAAATCATACTCCAACCAAAATAAAATATAAAAATTTGATACATAATTAACTTAAAAGTAGTGACAAAAGCGTTCGTCAGCAACAAAATTCCAGGCAGCAGCAGCGCGACGACAACGGCATAAGTTCGATGGTCGTTCGTCGGTGGAGCATCAAGCAGCACACGAGAAAGAGAAAAATAAGGCAACAACAACAACATCACCGGCACAGCGGCCTCCGATCGACGAGGGAGGCACAACAGGAGAGAAAGAGAGAGAGAATGGCTGGGGGTTGGGGGTTTCGGTTCGCCGACCAAAAGAACAGGGGACGGGGTTTAATTTTGGATTTTGGGTATGAGGTTTTAGAAACCACGAGAGAATAAAAGAAGGTAATGGGGTTTTAGGATCTTTCCTTAACAGATAAAGGAGGGTGCACATAGCCGACTTTAATTTTGTATTTGGCCAGATACACTACCGCTCAACTTATTGCACATAAAATTCAAAATATAAAATAATAATAATAGAAATAATCTCATATAATTAAATAAATAAATACATTACAACAGGACAAATAAAAATTACATTCCACAACTCAAATAAAATAAGAATTTTCAAAAGATAATTAACTTAATTAATATAATGAACATTAAATAAATGCTCTTAAAGGGCTATTACAACTGCACCTAAGTGGAATATTTGGGGTCTTTTTTGTAGGTTTACTGACTTTTCTGTGTGGGGTCAACTTTTTAGGGGGCCATTTTGATGATGTGGATTTATGGTGGGGACCAACTGGTACATCATTATTCCGTTTTGTATCTCACCAACTGTGGTGGAAATTAAGGGTTGCTCAACAATTATAGTTGACTGACTAAGGATGGGATCAGGGTTGGGCTGCATTGGCTCATTCAGGTTGGGCTGATTCAAAGGGCCTACAACAATGGGCTGATTAGAGTTGTTGGGCTCACTTGGGTGATTCAAAGAGCCTGGCACAATGGGCTCATTAAGGTTGGGCTCATTAGGTGGAACTCCCTCAAGGCTGCCCTCCAAAAAATGAATTATTTCAGGTTGACCAATCTCATGCTTCACATATAAGTCAATGTATTTTTCTTTCATCACTATAACACCCATTTCCAGCACTTCTTTGTCATTATACACCCTTCTTAGACCAACATCCAAATTTCGTCCTGGTTGATACTTTCCACATTTTTTCACTAATTCAACAAGAAACCACCACCACAACTCATCTGGGTCAACCTTAAAAGTTCTGCCTTCTCCACCTACATACTCCAAATAACCCAGTTTATGTCTCCTAAATACACCTCCATGCCAGAACCTCAAGCACACATATTCATACATACCAACAAAAGCCTATTAAAATAGTAAACAAAAAAAAATTCAACCACAACAATTTCATACACAACAACCAACAAGCAATTGTCATCACAAAAAAAGTACAACAACTATGTGCAACAATTTGATGATCAACAACAATTGGAAATAAAATGGAACGACATTCAAGGAATTACATAAATTATACAAAGAACTAAGGAACTAACCTGCACTCCTTCGAATTTATGTAAAGCAAGGACCTTTTGCTTGAAATTTCTGCAACCCTAAAAACGCGACCTTTCTTCACATTCTTCAGAATTCCTAGTAACCTAGGTTGTTTTGCTAACCCTCGCAATTATTTAGGACAGGTTATGAGTTTGAAATTTTTTGAATAGATTTCAAGCTATGGAGTTGCAGGAATTGAAGAGTTGTTCAGACGTAGAGCCTTGGAAGGGGAGACCCATTAATTCATATTTAGGAGGGAAAAGAGGGGCAGTTATGTTAAAATCCAAAATTAAACTGAATAAATGAACGTTAGTGGGGGGTCAGTTTTTTTTTCTTACAGGTGTAGTAGGTAACCTGTGAACCTGGTCCAGGTGTGTAAAGTATCCCCAAAAGTTGAGACTGGACAATAAAAAACGAAAGTTGGGACTGGACAATAAAAAACGAAAGTTGGGACTGTTTTTGTCAGACGCCCAAAGTTGGGACAGATAAAATCAATTTTTCCTTATTTATAATATACTCCCTCCATTTAGAAATAGTTGCACCATATATAGTGTTTACTCACATCTTGCACTTTGATTGTCTCTGGTGATTTATATTTTAGGAAAACATAGTCATATGAGATCTTGTTAGATTTGTCTCAATGTATATTATTTTAATATCAACTTTTTATACTTTTTACTTATTGATAATATTAATGTTTGAAATAATGCATTGGCAAACGTAAAAATATGAAATGGTGCAATTATTTATAAACAGGGGAAGTACAACCTAAGGATAGTCCTAGTCACATTAGGAAACCTATCCAAGTAAGTATTCTAAGAACAAAATATATCCTACAGAATGTTGTATTCCATCACACCCCCGCATTCATAGCGGGAGTAGGGCGAACGCTAAGACTGGATTTAAATTCCATAAATAAATGTCGCGGAAGTCCCTTAGTGAAAATGTCGGCAAACTGATATCGTGTAGGAACATTAAAAACCCGAACCTGACACAACCCAACCTTTTCTCGAACAAGACGAATGTTCATCTGAACATGTTTGGTGCGTTGGTGCTGAACAGGGTTTCGAGAGAGATAAATAGCACTGATATTATCACAATAAACAAAAGTAGCTTGTCGGAGAGGACAATGTAACTCCAAAAGCAGGTTACAAAGCCAGTAGGCTTCCACAATAACATTCGCAGCACCCCAGTATCCAGCCTCAGCACTGGATCGGGATAAAGTAGGCTGGCGTTTCGAGTGCCAGGAAATCAAGTTATCACCAAGAAAACAAAACGACGAGTGTCAAGATACCCACCCCACTAAGCATTAGTGTAAGTGATCAAGCGAAACTGTGATGTAGGATATAAATGTAGGCCATGATCAATGGTTCCCTAAATATAGCGCAGGATGAGTTTTAATGCATTATAATGATGCTCTCGGGGAGCATGCATAAAAAGGAAAACCTGCTGAACTGCATATGCAATGTATGTCACGGCGAGTGAAAGTAAGATACTACAGTGCACCAGCAAGACTGCGGTAATGGGTCGGATTATCAACAAGAGGACCTAAATCTGAACTGAGCTTTGACTTAGTGTCAACAGGTGTGGCAGCAGGCTTACAAGACCCCATGCATGCACGCTATAAAACTTCACATGCATACTTCCTCTGACAAAGGAGCATATAAGAAGAAGTACGAGTGACGAAATAAAATACCCAGAAAATAACTGAGGGTCCCCATATCGGACATAGGAAATTCTGTTTTGAAACGAGTTATAATAAGGTCTCACAAAGCATCAGAAGAAGTACAAAGAATAATATCATCAATATAGAGAAGGAGATATGCCATATCAGTACCATGTCGGAAAGTGAAGCAAAAAAAACCTCATCTGAAGCAATAATAAAACCCATCTGGAGCAAAAAATGAGCAAAACGCTGGTACCAAGCACGGGGACCTGCTTGAGACCATATAATGCCTTCCACATGCGACATACATGATGATGATACCTTATGTCAACAAAACCCGGAGGTTGATGCATATAAACAGTTTCCTGCAGATCACCATGTAAGAAGGCATTTTGACATCTAGTAGATGAATGGACCAGTTGCGATCCATAGCCAAACCCAAAACAATGAGAATAGTGGTAGGGCGAACCACAGGACTAAAAGTCTCATCACAATCAACACCAATCTCATGCGACCTGCCATCACAAAAAAGACGAGCTTTGTGCCTTTGTAAGACACCCTAATCATTTTGTTTGTAAGTAAAAATCCACGTACAATTAACAATATACCCCCTGAGGCCTATGCAATAATACCCTTGTAACACCACGATAAGTCTCTCTTTTCAGAAATACCTTTTTAATATACATCATGGATAATTACCAAAGCATTATCGCCGGTGTGATAACGTATCGGCTTATTCAGAATTTTACAGCGGAAAACATAAAACTAACTTTGAACTTTTATTATAAAGAAAAATCAAGTACTTTGAAATCAAACAACTAAATGAGTCTACTTGAACAACTTAATAAAATACGTTCTTACTAATGCAGAAAAATAAAATATACCAGTTACACAATCTCTCCATTCTAGATTCCCAATGATGCACATCTGCGAACCTGTAATGTCAATGCTTTAATGAATCTTCTCACCAAAATGGGTCATCACAGGATCAATAAGGCAAAGCCATGATCACAATCACAAACAAAGTACGTAATCAGCAAAGCTGAGTACTACATACTAAAACATAAGCATTCCTAACATGATACTAAACAAATAACATGCATAAATAAATAATATATCACCATATAACATTCTGCAGACAACGTTTACTGAACAAAACTCTAAACATCTTTTGTTACTCAAATGGAATAGTTATTGGACCTGAGTTGTCGTATATACTAATTCCTTCACCTAGGAAGACGAATTTCGGGTGCCACTAGGCACTACAACGCATTTCACTAGTAGAATAAATGCTTATTGTTGCGGTCAATAAGTGGCCTATTGCGGCGATTTTGGCCGCGCAGCAATTAAGGGGGCCGCAATAGGTAATTAATATATTGCTGCGGTTTCAAACCGCAACAATATTTGAACATATTGCTGCGGTTTCTAGGTAAACCGCAACAATATAATTATTTTATATCAGATTTATATTACACCTATTGTTGCAGTTCCTATCCAAAACTGCAGCAATAGGTACTGGTACAAGATTTTTATTTATTTATTTATTTTTATTTTTTTTTGCATTTTGCCATCAAATTTGAAAGACAAAAAAGTAAAAGAAATAAAACATTACTGATTGAAATTGATGACAAAATTTATTATACAAAATTCAAAAACATAAAAAATACAAAAAGACAGATTGAAATATATTATTATAATATATTTAAGGTAGATTATAAAAAAGTTAAAATTATAGTACCAAAAATAACAGATCTGAAAAAGAAATTATAACAATTATCATAAAAAAACACCCAACATAAGAATAGGAATGTAACTTAAAAAAAAAAATAAGAAAAAATATATACTACAACTATATTTAATATCATAAAACACTAGATTTGAAAGTAATTTCGTACACAAAAAATTACAAAAATATTATAATAACAACAACTACAAGAGTAACGACATTTACAAAATAACATCTCTTCAAAAAAAAAAAAAACAAAACGAAGGACTGGAACTGGAACGGCGCACGAACAACATCTCTACAAAATAGCAACATCTCTTCAAAAGAACGAATGAACGGCGAGTAGAACGGCGAACTGGAACGAGGAAGGACTGGACTGGAACGGCGCACGAAAAACGAACTAGTAGAACTAGAACGACAAATGAACGGCGCACTAGAACGGCGCACGAACGACGAACTGGAACGACGAACGAACTGGAACGACGCCGGATGTGGTTTCGCCGGAATGGAACGACGACGGGTGGTTTCGCCAGAACGGAACGAAGACGGGAGGCGTGAAACTGATGTGGTTGGGTTGTTAAAGCTGAGAGGAGAAAGAGAGATGCGTGAGAGCAGAGGAGAGAGAGAGAGATGTGTGAGAGGAGAGGAGAGAGAGATGCGTGAGAGGAGAGGAGAGATACGTGAGAGGAGAGGAGATAGAGGGTTAGAGGAGAGAGAGAGAGACGTGAGATAAGAGTGAGAGATGTGAGGGAGGCGTTTTTTTAGGGTTTAGTGAGAGAGGTGTGATCGTAAATACTATTATATAATATTGGGCCTTTATATTGCTGCGGTTTTTTATAGAAAAACCGCATCAATACATTAAAATATTAATATTTTAATGTATTGCTACGGTTTTCCTTAAAAATCGCAGCAATATTGTTGGTCAAAGTAGTCAATTAAATTTGAAGAATTGTCCCGTTAACATATATTGATGCGATTTTGGTTGGGAACTGCAACAATAAGTTTATTCTCAATTTATTATTTTCTTTTAACGTGGTTTATTGCTGCGTATAGGTAAAACCGCAGCAATATAGTCGCAGCAATAAGCAATTATTCTACTAGTGTTTCAGATTGACCTGCGATATCGAGGAACTTTTGCTAAACATAAATAGGGATGATGATCAATCCATCTCCCAGAAAAAGTCATGGGCTACCACCATGTACTACAACTCCTAATGTTCGACTCTAGACCTGCACCAGTCTAAAGTCTATGACTATCCTTGTTACACTTTACGTTCTTTACAAGTTATTACTTGTCATGACACACATACAAGCAACACAGAACTATAAAGCAAACATGCACAACTGAACTTCTTTATCTTAGGATTTAATAAGTGATCACAACTTACAACACAAGACTTACTTTCTTTTAATCTCGAACTTTCTTATTTGTTGAATCTAGCCAACAATCAAACTTACCTTTAAAAAGGCATAATTTATTTACTTACCAAATAAGGCCCACAGTCCTCATAAAGTAGTGAAAATAAAACTTGTAAGGGTACATATGAATAAACGTGATTCAATCTCAATAATTATATTAATTCCCCCATGTGAATTAATAAATAAAGTTCCCATCCACATGCTTGCATCAATAATTCCATACAAACATGACAATCTTTACTTATAATAAATCTCATAATTAACATGCTTGTACACAGGCATAAAACATGTAAAAATCAATCACACTAGAAATCACATATGAGCATATAAAGTTCTTTTACATGATACTAAAATTTCTTTCTCCTTAAATCATGATACTAATCACATAGTACACAGGTGTGTACGTACCTTGTGTAGACAAATTGAGAGGCCACTTTTCTACTCTAAAAGTTACCTAGGGAATAATCTCCGCCTAACAAAATATAAAACATTAGTATATCAATATACCTTTCAGCAATAAAACTTCACTTAAAAACTTGTCAATCAAAACCTTTTCTAAAATTCTTTTGACATCAAAAATTAAATATATCAAACCCTAAAATATGGTACTACTAAAATAGGCTTTTGAAACCTAAAAAATCAAGGCTTTAATATTTAAATTTCACCTTGAACATAAAATATTAAATCTGAATTTTTTTTTGTTTAATAATATGAAACATATAATCTGAAATAATTAAAGATACAATCTTTAAACAATAATTTAACAAAATAATAATTAGAAATATTAAATCAATAAATGAAATCAATATATAAGAAAACGAGGAAAAGAATCAAAAGAAAAAGGGAGAAAAATGGAGAAAAAGAGTGAAATACCGAAATCGCGAGTGAAATATGACAGCTAAATTGCGAAACTTGCAAAGGCCATAACTGATAGAATAATAATCGAAATTGAGTGATTCTTAAGCCTAAATTCAATAACTTTTTGATATATACAATTTCGAAGAAGGAAAAAATAAACGGAACTATGAGAAATCTGGACAATCAAATTCGGGTGAGAGAAAAATGAGTGAAGGGAGGGAAAGAAAACCGTGAGGAGAGAGAGAATAGAGAGGGCCAAAATTCTTGAGTGTGGGGAGAGAAAAAAAAAACTTTGTGTGGGGTAAAATAATTGGCTATTGAAATATTTATAAGGAGGCTTCCTTTTGTACTTACGAAAAGGAGATTGGGCTCAATTAAATGAATTAGAACTCCTAACATCAATATAACTCCTTTTTCCTCATCTATTTAGGATTTTGGGTTCCTCAACCCCAATTAGACTTTTTTTCCAATATAAATTAGTATTTAAAACATTTATCAAAGCATGCTTAATTACAATATTTTTAACTTTCTTAAATCCTTAAAATAATTTCATTTGACTTTTAAAATAGTCAACCTTCTTTAAATAATCAAATCATTTAAGACTAAATTATATTTAAATATAAATATATAAATGCTAAAATATATTTATAAAATCCTATAAAATTATGGGGGGTTACATCCATATCCCCGTATTAAGAAGAGCACCATATTCATCATGCATCGCCGCATTCCAGTTAGGGTCAGTTAAGGCCAATTCATGTGACTTAGGAAGAGGAGAGCGACGAGAAGTAGGAGTAGGAAGATTGGTTAGGGCATATTTGGGATTGGGCTTTATAATTTCGGATTGAAATCTAGTCCTCAAAAGATGAGGACATGGAGGGGATGGGTGCATGGGCCGAATTTGGGGAAGGCCATGCAAGGGGGATGGACTATAATGTGGTTGTGTTAGAGAAGAGGCCTGGGAGCGCATTAATGGCGTGTGGAGGGCTGGGTCTCATGAAGGAGGAGACTGGCGCGCGCGGGGGGGGGGGGGGTTAGTGTGTTGGGCTGGGGAATGTTTGGGCCCAGTAGTGGACTAGGGGGGCTGCACACGAGGAAGTAATGCGGGCGAAGGGGTTGTGGTGCGCCAGCCATCACTTGCTGGAAGGCCCCTAAATTGGCAAAATGAAGCATTGTTTCATTAAAGGTGACATGTCTAGAGATGATGATTTTGTGTGTGGAAAGATCAGGGTAGCGGTATCCTCGATGATGTGATTAGTACCCAAAAAGACACAAGGAACGGATCGAGGAGCCAATTTATGTGGAGTCGTGGCAGTTAAATTAGGAAAACAAAGGCATCCAAACACCCAAATACGATCATATGACGGGGATTTCCCAAACAAGTGCTCAACAGGAGTAATGTTAGGAAGAGCTTTAGTAGGTGAGAGATTAACAAGATAGGTAGTTGTTTCAAGTGATTTAACCCAATAATGAGGCGGAATAGAGTCATGACAAAGTAAAGTACGAGACATATTATTTAATGTATAATCATGCGCTCAACTTTTCCATTTTCAGAGGATGTATGTGGACAAGAAAATCTGAAAATGAAACCGTGTTGAATACAAAATAATTTAAAAGGTGTATTATCAAATTCCATATCATGGTCACATTGGAAAGCTTTAATAGGACGTTCAAATTGAGTGTGAACATAGTGTCGGAAATTAATGAAAGTTTGATACACTTCAGATTTGAATTTGAGAGGAACAGTCCACGCATAATGGGTGAAATCATCTAAAAGCACTAAATAGTATTTCTGACCTTGAGAACTACAAATGGGAGAGGTCCATAAATCAACATGAATTATATCAAAAGTAGAAATAATAATACTATTAGATGTATGAAACGGTAATCGAGGATGTTGCCCACTTGACAAGAATTGCAAAAATCAGAATTAGGTTCTATTATGTAGCGTTAAACTAGTAAATCAATGCTAAAATCCCCAACAGTAGGTTCTCAACTTGGAGACTTGTGCAACAACGCCTGAACTCGAATCCTGGACATGAGCTCTGCCTTGAAACCTGCAAAAAGGGACCCACCCTGGAGGTTTGGGTGGTATTTCCCCCTCCGAAGCTTAAGTCAGATATCAGGGATATAAAGGAACTTTTAGAGAGGGAAAGCAGAGAGAGAGAGAGAGAATTTATGGCAGAATAACAATACTATGCTCTGAAAAACGTACCTTTCCCCTGATTTCAAGGACTATTTATAGTGTTTGAAATGACTGTTGTACCTTGATGTCACCCTAATTTGGGGGCATCTGGTTGGCTAAGCAATAATGCTGTGACACGTGGCAGGTGCTGATTGGACAATACATCTCACTCTTTTACAGAAATAGGCCTTACCTTCACTGGACCTAAGTACAATTTTGGGCCACAAGAAGGGTTTTTAGTACACCTTTTCCTCAGAAAAAGTGTACTTTAGCCCATACAAACTCATGACCCATGTACTTTACCAGTACAGGTACGCGCCACATGTAAGGATGTGATAGAGTCACGCGTCACCTTTATAGCCGTTGATTTTGAGGCTACAACAGGTTCCTTATTACATGAAATTATATTTCCAGACCTAAGAAAGCTTAAAACTTGTGAGCCGATCTCCAAGACGACTATGCCAGGTTGTGTATGATGATGCCGTGACGACGGTAGCAAGACACGTGGATGATGAGTTGGTACCGGTAGGATATAGCTCCCCCGAACTATTGCATCTCGCTATTATAATCCCCGTGCGAAGGTCCTTCACAGAAACCCATAAGGATCAAATTCTATCAATGCATTATTATCAATGGTAAATTTACGGGCACAAATAAGATTCTTAATGACTTATGGTGCAAATATGACGTCACGAAGAGTTAAGGGTGGGTGTGGTGAGCGAAGGGTGGACTGACCATAATAAGAACAGGAATGCGATGTCCATTACCGACTAAAATATTATTATTTGTGCTCAAATTAAATAGGGGCATAAGGATACTTGAAGAATTAGTCATATGGGCCGTCGCACTGGAATCCATGTACCACGAGTTGTCCTGCGGTAAAGTCATAGTTGCAAACGATTTGCCTAATTCGGTTGGCGTCATTACTGGGTTGTAATCTGAGTACATTGCGTGGTAGGCATGTTGGGCCTGAAGGAGGCCACGCTTGGCAGGTGGGTCATATGCTGGCGGGGCGAGCTGTCAGTAATGGGAAGGCTGGGCCTGCTGTGGGTATGGAAATGGGCCCAGGTGGGATTGCCCCACTGTTGTGCATTGGGCCAGGCAGCAATTGGGCCAACCCGATTTTAGGGAATTGGGGCCTCTACTATGTAGAGTTATTAGAACTCTGCTATTGTTTTTGGATCCCGCGTCCTCGACCCCTGCCAAGTCCTTGGAGGCCACCACGACCTTTGCCATAGCCACCACTACCTGAACCACCGTGAGGGCCGCTGGAGTGTTGTGCGGGCTGCTGTGACGTCGAGGAGGTGGCGGGCTACTGATTGCCGTTGGTTTGAGCCACAAAGGCAGTATTTTGGGGCGTGGTTTCACATGAGCGGCGCATTTCTTCAAGAAGAAGACACGATCTTGCGGTCTCAAAAGTAGGTAGTGGCTCAATTTATTGAATCTTAATGGCTACTACATCATAATCGTTATTAAGGAGGCCATTAACTAGGCGCAAGACGAGTTTGTGCTCGGAAAATGCATGATCAACGTAATTGATCCTTGAGTGTTTTTAATTTCTGACAATATGAAGAGATATCAGAAAATTGGGAAAGATGTACATTGTTGAACTGGTTCTCAAGATACACGACTGTTGTGGCGTTGTTATCTTGGAATATGCCTTTCGATTTGTCCCAAACTTGTCGCGCTTTATCACCACTGCACAAAACGGTTTGGAGTAGATTAGTAGATATGGTGTCGTAAAGTCACTGCTTTACCACCGAATGAAGTTGAAGCCACAAAGCATCGAGAATGTTGGTGGTAATGGTGGAGCGCGGGATGGAAGGGTTGATGTGATACAAAACATTATACATGTGGGCGTGGCACTCAAACAACTCCACCCAATTAGAAAAGTGCATCTTATCTCGATCAAGTATTGACGGTATGAAAATTTTAATATTGTTGGCGGAGTGAGCAGGGTGAAAATCAGTAGAGAAGGGTGGGGGAGTGGGCTGGGGTTGATCTTCATTCGTCACAAGGACAACGAGTTATGACCACGATGGTGTAATAGGCGGCAGTAGGGAGATATGGCGACAGAAGCTGTAGGGCACGATCCTAGGAAAATAATTTTTTTTGTAGAGAGTAATCTAATCCTGAAGTTGTGCTACCATGCTAGATTTGATTAAAGTTCTTAATTGGATCTCTTGCCATTGATCACTATCTATAATATACAACCTAAGGATAGTCCTAGTCACATTAGGAAACCTATCCAGATAAGTATTCTAAGAACAAAATCTATCCTACAGAATATTGTATTCTATCAATTACTTATTGTATCGAGAGAGAAATTTCCCACTTAATTTTTTTTGGTGAATGGCTCGCTTAGATTTTTTACGAAAATTTAAATGATGTAGAACAAATTATTACTATAACTACCTCTAAAAAAAAGCTATTACTATAATTAAAAAATGCAAAACAAGTTATTCTAAGAAGGCTCATTTTAATATTATTTCGTATCAAATCCGTTTAGCTTTCGAGTTGTTTACATTAATGATTTATGAAGTAATCCGTCACATTGTATTCAACCAAACAATCAAACATTAATTTGTTTCAACTAGTTATGTTCACATTATAACACAAAAAATTATCTAAATATAACTTATTTGATTGGATCTGCTTGAAATTTGTAAGAGTTAATCGTTGAGAGTTGTTTTCAAGTAAAAGCCACCAAAGCATGTGTTAATCTTATCTACAGGTTAAGTACTTAGCTTTGCTGATGTGTTTATGTTGTTTTGTCATTTCTGTAGCCTGTCACCTGGTGGGTGGTAGTAACCTAAATGTTTCAGGTTGAAGCAGTGAGTAATGTTTTCGAAGTTGAAGCTATTATGTTGTGAAAGAATAATTGTAACGTTATATGTGATACAGAGTGAGGACGCTTGACTTTGTAATAGTTAATCCTTTATATTCTATAATCTATTTCTTTATAGAAGATTTATTAGTGCTCTTGATTCTCTGTTAGTTGTTACTCCGCGAAAGCGTTGGCGTTGTTAAGTTTTGGGATTGGAAATATTTTATTTATTGAAACTATAACAGGTTTAAACTATCTCTCGCTTTAGAGTTGCCCTATTTTTCAAAGAAACTTTGCCGGATTTTCAATAGAAATTTATGGGAATAGAGTACGAGAATCAGAGCGTTGTTGTAATAGTTAATTAATTTGAATATAATTGGGAATTCAGTTCCGCACTCTTCGATGTAGTTCAGTGAGTGTGATGGTAATAGTCCGGGTTATCTCTACTAGAGTATCTTTCACTTTGCTTAATACTTTGTAAGCTGGTCGAGAACTCTGGGCTGTTACAAGTGGTACCAGAGGTTGAGTAGTTTTCAGATACACTGTGATCTTCATATCATAGTGTAAGGGCTGAAAAATAGGTTTAATGGATTGACTAAAGAATTAGGTATAAATTGATATGATTACTAAACCAAGAAGTATAATAATCAAGTTATGAATAGGAATCTTGAAGAAAAGACTCCACGAATTCGAACCACTTATGATATTAGTCGAAACTAGGGATATTTCTTGACTCAAGATCACTCCTGAAACTTGAATACAAGAATCTAAACACTCTTAAAATCACTCTTGAAATTAAGATGTTTAACACTAAAAACTTAACACTCCTGAAAAATTATTAATGGTTTGATTAATAAGCTCTGAAGAAAACAATCACAAGTAAAGATTTTGAACTCAAAATAATGTATATTGTTAATGAAAGTCACGACCCCTATATATATAGGGTACAAGAGTTTCGACTATTTTCAACCACTAAACTAGGATAAGAATTAAACTAATAACAAGATAAGAATTAAGCTAATCTCATCCTTATCCTATAACTACACTCCTAATATAATAAAACAACTACTAAATAAGTAATACTACTACCATAGTAATCCTAACAGAACTAGGATTCTATGTTCCATAACAAATCCTAACAGAACTAGGATTTTAAGTAAAAACAAGTCCTAACAGAACTATAATTCTAATCCAATTAGGAATCCTAATCCAACTAGGATTTGGATTTCTAACTTAACTAGAATTCATAAAGTAATATACTCCTAACAAAACTAGGAGTTCTAATCCTACTAGGATTAGGATTTTAGAGTCCTATTCCTACTAGAATTAGGAAACAAACAAACTCTTAATAAACTAAAATTTAAAACTCCTAAATTACATAGAATTCTAACAGATTTAGAATACTACATAATTAACACTTCTCATACGCATCATACTCCCCTTCTTCGAAAAAACTTGTCCTCAAGTTTATTGTGATCCATGAAATCATCCAAATCAAGCGTACAACAGTATACACCATGAATATGTGGCGTCGTTCATCACCCTCTTATGCTGCACAAAATTTTAGGCTTTCCAAATCTTGATTTTTCCCTAGTTGCAATTTATCCCTCCTAAAAAACACATGTAAAACTTTGGGAAAACCATGATCATTGTTATTATGCTGAATTTTTGCAGGATGACATTGACATGATGACATGATGACATGATGACACGACGACTGTGACATGAAGACACGACGGAGAGATACGAGGGTAACGCCAGTTGAAGTACAAATAACGGATTTTCTGAAAATGGAAGGAGTTCAGCAAGGCATTAAATTAGCCGTGAGATCCGTTGATGAGAGTAAATTGCACAAAGGAGGAAAAGGGATTGCGAAGTTGGAGTATAATTAGGAAGATCTCCTATAATCAAGGAACCATTATCATTGTAATAGTCGTAGAATTTATTAGTGTATTCGTTAGAAAAAAGCCAAGGGGGGAAAGGCATACAATAGAAAAACAAGCATCATTAGAGAGGACTACTGAACACTTTTTGTACTAAGAGAAAAGAACAACATAATCTGTAACGATTGTCACTAGCCTATAGCGACAGTCAACGATAGTAGATTTGTGGATCTACATCCACCCGCGGTTTTTACCCATCTTCATTGGGGTTTTCCGCGTCACCATCGTTGTGTGTTCATCCCCTTTGATCCCCATTGCATTCATTCATTGCATTGTCTTACACATAATCTGGTTGAATCGTCCCAAACTTTAGTTCCGCCGTAAGAGACAAATTTTAGCATAAACAATCATCAGCAACACTAGCCACCAAAGTAAAAGAAATATTAACTAAGGGCTCATATTTCTGCAAATCAACATTAGGTACCACCGCTTCCTCATGAGAAACTTTAAAGTTCAAATCTCTATCCTTAGAATAAGAAAAAGTTTCGATCTTTTCTTCATCCTCAACAATAGGAAGTTGTTGTTTTTCTTCATGTCGTTTCTCTTGAAGTTGAACCAAATCTTGAAGCGTCTCAAAAAGTGTAGCAAATTTTTCCTTTTGTTGTCTCTCAAATTCCTTAATTACTTGCTTCGATTCTTTGGGCATGCCTTCCAATAGCTAATTCCCTTTCATAAATTCCTCTCTTTGTCTTTGTAAGCTTATAAGAAGCCAAGAGATCTTCTAGGGTTTGAATAGACTTTTCAATATTAAGCTTCTGAATGGCTTTAAGAGATCCATAATTTTGTGTCAAAACAGTCCATTAAAACAGTCCAGAATATCCATGCAACCATAAGATCGAAATTTCAAGCAATAATTCGAAATAAAATGAAATTTTTTTAGTATGTTAACCTAGGGAAGTATACACTCGATCAAAATTTCACATCGAAATTCCAAGCCAATAATTCGCAGTTTTTTTTTCTACCTCAGTCGCGCCAGATTCAACCCAAATTTACCCGAGTTACAAGATCTTTCTCGAAACCATATCAAATGAACTCGAAAACTTACGAAATTTTTAGAAAGTAAAATAGGCTTGATTTATATCAATTTAGGCTCAAGAATTACCTAAAAAGATGTTTTTCACAGGGAGATTGAGTCATTCAAAGATGACCTTAAATTTCCGCAAAACTGCTAGGAATTCACGTCTGATGTCGATGGTTGTTGCGGATTCGTCTCTTGTTCAAATTCAATGAAATTTTAACAAAACACTCTCATATATGTCTACTTTGTGCCTACCAATTTTCACGCCAAAATTCCTCTTCTAGCTCTGATACCACTTGATATGATTACTAAACCAAGAAGTCTAATAATCAAGTTATGAATATGGATCTTGAAGAAAAGACTCCAAGAATTTGAACCACTTATGATATTGTCGAAACTAGGGATCTTTCTTGACTCAATATCACTCCTGAAACTTGAATACAAGAATCTAAACTCTCTTAAAATCACCCCTGAAATTAAGATGTTTAAACACTAAAAACTTAGCACTCCTGAAAAGTTATTAATGGTTTGATTAATAAGATCTGAAGAAAACAATCACAAGTAAAGTTTTTGAACACAAAATAATCTATATTATTAATGAAAATCACGACCCCTATATATAGGGTACAAGAGTTTCGACTATTCTCAAATACTAAACTAGGATAAGAATTAAACTAACAACAAGATAAAAATCAAGCTAATCTCATCCTTATCCTATAACTACACTCCTACTTTTAATTAAAAAAAATACTAAATAAGTAATACTACTACCATAGTAATCCTAAAAGAACTAGGATTCTATGTTACATAACAAATCCTAACAGAATTAGGATTTTAATTAAAAACAAGTCCTAACAGAACTATAATTCTAATCCTATTAGGAATCCTAATCCAACTAGAATTTGGATTTCTAACATAGCAAGAATTCATAAACTAATATACTCCTAACAAAACTAGGAGTTCTAATCCTACTAGGACTAGGATTTCAGAGTCATATTTCTACCAGAATTAGGAAACAAACAAACTCTTAATAAACTAAAATTTAAAACTCCTAAATTACATAGAATTCTAACAGATTTAGAATACTACATGATTAACACTTCTCATACGCATCATAAATGAATCAAGCCGTATGATTGTTTGTGCTTATGCGTGTGCTATATGAATTGATTTATGTACATACATAGTACTTTATTTGAATATTTGGTAATGTGTAGAATGTTATCTTGATATGAATTGATTATCTATGATACAATTACTTTAAAAGTGTGTATTTCAAGAAAACTTGTATGATTTGCTTAAATAAATGGATTTCAAACGAGATCTCTGCAAATGAGATTATTGGAATCCAATGCCAACAAGTTTGCCCCTTTTGTTTTCTTTGGTCCTTGATTTCGCGAGTCATGTCGAAGTAGAGATTTTCTTTTCTCCTTGATGTCGTGAGTCAAGTTGAAGTAGAGATACAAAAGATCATGGTAGAATGGAGTCTGGCCATTCATGTCTTTGGAGCTTGAGATTTTGATTTTATGAAGATAACTATTTGCAAGTTTTGAGGACGAAACTTTTGATAAGAGTAGTAGTATGTAACAGGCTTTTTTTAAGACGTTCATTAAATGCTAATTATGTTTTTGATATTCATATTTTATTTGGGTTGGTGTTATAGATGGTGATGATGCTGCTTCCCCATTGAAGGTTGTGAAGGATACGAAGCTCATTCACTTGGTTGGTGCTTGTATCTTTTTTCTTAAACTTGATGATGAGTTAAATGCTTCTTCCATGGAAGTCTTTAATTTGATTCATTAGGTTATATTTTTCTATATTTTCATTCAAAATAAGTTAATTGTTAGAGTCCTTAAATCCATATGAGTGTTCTTGTTTTCTCTTCCTTTTGTTGCGTCCATGAATTGTATTCATGTTAGTGTTTTGAGTTGTATTGTTTCATTTAGGTAGGGAGTCTTGTAAATTCTTGTAAGTTTGACAAATTCTTAGTTTAGGATGTAATGAAGCAAGTTTAAGTGAAGCTAAAAAGACGTCCAAAGAAGGAGGAGCAAGCAACGTGTAAGTGGCTGAAAAATAGGAGCTTGTTAAGCTCCTCAATCACACGTTCAAGGCAACAACATCCCCTATTATTTAGGCGTGCAAGAGTGGACTCCAAGTGATGCTTGTAGTGCTTGAATAGCAGTAACAATACATGTATAAAGAGGGAGTAAGGCGCCACCATTATAGGAGAAGTTGTTACTCCTTGAGCAAGTTGCACACTAGCCGTTTGTGGCTTAGTTAGTTGCCTAGTTAGTTGCCCACTTCTACCATGTCTCAATCCATGTCCGAACATGTAGTAGTGGATATGTTGCATGTGAGAAATGACTCGTTTCCTACAAATCCTAGTTCTGTTGGGATTTGCTTATTTCATAGTTCTACTAGGATTAGTTTTCCTAATTCTATTAGGATTAGAACTCCTATTTCTGTTAGGAGTCTTTTTAATGTTTTAGTTTCTTTGAAATTCTAGGTGAGTTAGAAGTCCAAGTCCTAGTTGGATTAGGATTCTAATTGGAGTAGAGTTATAATAGTATTAGAATTATAGTTAGTAGTAACCAAGTTGAGCTTGTTCTACTTGGATTAGGACTGTGTTTATTTCTTTCTTATCTTGTTCTTAGTTTCCTAACCTTAGTAGGACTAGGGTTTGCTTGTTTTCTTTGTGTTTTGCACGCCTATATAAGGCTATTTCATTCATAAATAAAACCAGTTTTGAGTTTATGAATTAAAGTGTTAAGCTTGTTGTGCTTGCATAGAACTGAGAGTTCAAATACACAAATCGTGACTTTGTGTGATCTTGGAGCCGAGACTCACAAGAGAACCTCTTAAACTGCGATTTAAGAGCCTATCCCTTTAATTGTTATTGTTGTTCGTTCGTAAGTTCATAAAAACACAATAAGAGTTGGAATCGCCAACAAAAATCACATCAGGATAGTTAAGTTGTTAATTTCTTTAAGTACTTTTGTTTAGAAAATCAGAAAATACTTAAGTTGTAATAGCCTATAAATAGTCAAATGACTTGCAATAAAAAGGGAAATGACTTTTATGACTTAACCAAAAAAACCGAGTGTTTTATCCTTGCTAATTGCTTTGTGTTCTTGGATTAGAATTCAAGTTTTTAGTGCCTATGCTTAATCAACTTTGGCAAGTTAATTTGTGCTCTTAGGAGCTTTTTAGTTGCTTAGTGGTGTGACTTATCTATGTAGTTTTGAAGAGTGCCATTCAATCGAGCTTGTGGATCCAAGTGTTTCGATTGTTTCCTTTGTTCCCTTTTGTGTAATTCGAGTGTAAATCCAATTATACAACAGTTGGAGTATGATTTTTATATATCATCTTATTTATTAATGTTATTTTAGGTAGTTATTGTAAAATATATTTTCAGTTCTAATTATTTAACATTAGTTGAACAATATTTACCTAAAGTGGGAACTAATTCTTACACGATAAATTTCTCTTTATGGATAATCCATACCTTTTCTTGGCCAGTTTTAGAAATCCAAAGAATCTTTAACCCCAAATACCTTTCCTTTGCTGGTCATTTTTAGAAAGACCCAAAACCTCATTTTATTTCTCCCATCCAAAACCTGAAGAAATCCCGTGAAAACCCAGAATCCACCCCCGTTTCTCTATCTTTTTGCTAGCACCTCCACCAGAATTTCCCTTCCCCTTTGTGCTCGTCGGAGCTTTCTGTTTGTCGGCGTTGCAGTTCGAGTTTTCTATCTCCTCCCTCGAAACTCTCTCTCTCTCCTTTACTCGTGTTGCGGGTCATGTTCTTGTCGTCACTCGCAGTGATGCATCGCTGATCTGTTGTGCCTCCAGTCATTGCTGAAGCACGTTGTTGTTCTGGGGCTGCATGGTGTTGTTGTTGTTGCTTTATTGTTGCTGCCGTGGTTTTCCTGATACGATTAATCAACCAATAAGCTTAGTAATCAAGTATGAATATGAATCTTGAACTTGTTTAATCCAAGAAACGGACACAATGAATCAATTTCGAACAAGGGGATATTTCTTGAACCAAGATCACTCCTGAAACTTGAAACAAGAATCTAAGCACTCTTAATAACACTCCCTGAAACTAAGATGTTTAATACTAAACACTTAACACTCTTGAAAGGGGTCTTTAATATTTGATTAGTTTAGCTCGCAAGCAAAACAATAATCACAAGTATATTTTAAAAGACAAACAAAATCTACCTTTATTCAATGTAATAACACGCCTATATATAGGCTACAATCTATACTAATGGAACTAGGAAAACAAAACCAAACGATACAATAATTAAGATAACTAATTCCACACGCCTACTATGCTATCCAAGTTAAACTATAAAGCCTAATAAGATATGTATTAATAACTAACATAACAAATCCTAACAAAACTAGGATTTGTTCTTTACTCATTGCCATCCATGTCCACGCCTCCTTCCATCAGCCAACTTACCACACATGCCAATACTTGGTTTCTTCCCTTTAGTTTGAACCATAGGTTCTCCATAACCAATTCAATAGGCTCATGTAGAACAAGTGCCTTTGCATCTGCATTATTCTCCCCCTCCACAAAAGATTTTTCCCTCAAATTTTCATCATCATAGTAAGGAGACAAATCACCTACACTGAAGATAGCACTTACATTCCCAAACTCATCTGGTAAGCCTATCTTGTAAGCACTATCCCCAATGACTCCAATCACCTCAAAAGGACCACCTACTCGAGGCATAAGCTTATTCTTCCTTTTGCTAGAGAATCTTTCCTTCCTCCAATGTATCCACACAAGATCACCAACTTTGAATCTATGTTGCTTGCGCCCTTTGTTAGCCCTTGTCTTGTATTGGATGTTCATCTTCTCAATCTTGGCCTTCACTTGCTCACAAGTCTTAGTGAGTGCTTGTAACCTCTTCTTTGCATCCGTATGAATATTATGTTTAGGCATAGCAACAAAATAAATAGGAAGCAAAGGGTTACTACCATATACTACCTCAAATGGAGAATGAGATGTGGTAGATGAGCGTGCCCTATTATAAGCAAACTCTGCATGAGCTAGCTTGATCTCACAATCCTTTTTTGTCTTACTTACCAAACCTCTAAAGAAAGACCCCAAAGTGCGATTGGTGATCTCAGTTTGGTCATCTGTTTGAGGATGATGACTAGTACTAAAGAGCAATTTAGTGTCAACCATGCACCAAAGACACCTCCAAAATGACTTAGGAACTTAGAATTCCTATCAGAGACAATGCTCCTTGGAATGCCATGTAACCTAATGATCTCCCGAAAGTATAAATCAGCCACATGAGTTGCATCATCCGTCTTGTGCATAGGAACAAAGTGAGCCATCTTAGAGAAACGATAAACCATCATTATGACATCTTTCCCTCTTTGAGTACGAGGCAACCCTACTATAAAATTCATGCTCACACTTTCCTAAGGTTGATTAGGCACATGTAGAGGTGTATATAGACTCTTAAAAAATGTACTCTTGGCCTTTTGACAAGTTGAACAATGAGTAACCATCACCAAGTGAACATCTTTTATCATATGTGGCCAATAGAAGTTCTCTTGAAGAGTATCAAGAGTCTTTTACACTCGAAAATGACCAGCCACGCCTCCACTATGCACCTCCATAACAAGTAACTCCCTCACTCCACACTTAGGCATACACAACTTGTTTCCTTTAAACAAGAAACCCTCATGAACCACATAGAGACCTTCTGAATGAGCTAGTTTCTCTCCAAAATCAGCATCCTAGCTCCTTATACAACTCCTTCAAGTGTTCAATCCCTAACACTTGTGCATCCACTATTGTCAACAAGTAGGAATGCCTAGACAAAGCATATGCCACCACATCGGACTTACCTTCCTTGTATCTTGAGGAACAGGTGAAAGATTGAAGAAACTCCACCTATTTAGCATGTTTATGATTGAACTTTTGTTGTCCATGGATGTACTTCAAGGCTTCATGATGAAAATGAAGGATGAAAGGTTTTGGTCTCAAGTAGTGTGACCAATGATCCAATGCACGAACAATAGCATACAGCTCTCTATCATAGTTATAGTAGTTTAGCTTAACACCACTCAATTTCTCACCAAAGTAAGAAATGGAACGTTTCTCCTGCAAGAGAACCGCACCAATACCTACACCACTTGCATCACACTCCACTTCAAACAACTTGTGAAAAATCTGGAAGTGCTAAAACAGGAGCACAACAAAGCTTATCTTTTGACCTCTTCAAAGGCTTGTTGTGTTGAGGATGTCCAAGTAAACTCTCCGTTCTTCAACAACTATGTGATAAGTGCCATGATAGAAGAGAAGTTTCGAATAACCCTCCTATAAAATGATGCCAATCCATGAAAGCTTCTACACTCTAAGACATTCTTGGATGCTATCCAAGAAGAAATAACCTTCCCTTTATTAGGATCAACATGAACTCCTTATTTTGAAACAATGTACCCTAAAAACGCCACTCTAGGTACTAGAAACTCACATTTTTCGAACTTACCATAGAGTTGTTTCTCTCGAAGCTTTGCAAACAACCTACGTAAATGTAACAAATGATCTTCAACACTTTGACTATAGATAAAGATGTCATATAAGTAAACAACCACAAATTTGTTAAGAAAAGGGCGAAGTACCTAATTCGTCAACCTCATGAATGAGCTTGGTGCATTACATAGGCCAAAAGGCATCACCATCCACTCATACAATCCTTGCTTGGTTTTGAATGACGTCTTCCACTCATCACCTTCTCTAATCCTCATTTGGTGGTATCCACTTTGAAGATTAATCTTAGAGAAGACTGAGGCCCCATGTAATTCGTCCAACATGTCCTCCAATCTAGGCATAGGGAACCTATACTTGACCGTGATGTTGTTCACTGCCCTACTATCAATGCACATCCTCCATGTACCATCTTTTTTAGGAACTAACAAAGCTGGCACTGCACATGGACTTATGCTCTCCCTTACATACCCCTTTTCAATCAAATCTTTTATTTGGCGTTGCAACTCCCTTGATGCCACCAGATCACATCTATAAGCAGGCTTATTTGGCAATGGGGCGCTAGGTACAAGATCTATGGCATGCTCTATGTATGGGTGGTAATCCTTATGGTAACTCCTGTCTAAAAACATCCTCAAACTCTTCATCAAGGCTTCTAGCTTCTTATTTATAGTAGTCTTAACACTTGTAGCAACATGTCTCACAATCAAAGCATAAGCACAACCTTCTTCCTCCACTTGTTTTGCGAACTCTCTTGATGAAAGGAAGTAACTCGGTGTCTTAGGTGTTTGCTTTGGCGCCATTGAATGAGGAAATTGAGGGTGTAAACGTACCCTTTTGGAACTAACCAACACACAACAAACATTAGACTCCCCTTCATGGATGACCTTCCTATCAAACTGCCATGGTCTTCCAAGCAAGAGATGACATGCACTCATAGGTAACTTATCACACCACAATTCTTCCTTATAACCTCCTATAGAAAATGCAATCAAGGCTTGCTTCTTGACCCTCATGCCAATACTATCATCCAACCAACTAAGCTTGTATGGTCTAGGGTGTGTCCTTATAGCTAAATTAAGCTTTGACACTACTTCAGCTGCAATAACATTAGTGCAAGAGCCACTATTTATTATCATATTGCACGTATGTTCACCTACCTTGCATCTAGTGTGGAAAAGATTTTCTATTTGCTACATGCTAAGTGTGTGGTCTACATGTAGTGTGTGCCTTATGACACCAACTAGCCTCAAATCATCCGCTGCAAAAGCATCCTCCTCTTCTTCCTCTCCTAGATTTTGCTCTTCCTCTGGGACGAACTCATACACCTCCTCTTCCTCTTGCTAAGTGGTTGGTGTTATTGGGCCCTTCATACCACTTTGAGTAGAAAGCCACAACTTTAGCCTTTGCATTAGTATCATACTTAGGAGTGTATGAACTTTTAGGCTTTCCTTCCTTCTCATGTTCTTCAAACCTCCTAGCCAACTTTGTCACATCCTCAAATGTGTGATAGGCTTTAGATATTGCTTTTGCTCATAATCACTAGGCAAGAGCTTTAGATTTGTTCTTTCTCCAAAACTTCACATACTTGGTGTAAGTGATCAAAATGCTCCAATTAACTCTTGCTATACACCAATATATCATCGAAATACACCACTACAAACCGACCAAGAAAAGGTTTCAAGGTTTTGTTCATCAACCTCATGAATATACTTGGTGCATTTGACAAGCCAAATGGCATCACTAGCCATTCATACAAGACTGCCTTATACCAAGATGTTGTATTATTGGAGTAACACTCAAATTACACAAGAGGAAAGAAAGAGAGACACTCGAACACTTGAATCCACAAGCTTGAATGAATGACACTCTTTTAAACTACTTAGATAAGTCACACCACTAAGTAACTTAAAAGCTCCTAAGAACACAAATTAACTTGACAAAGTTAATTAAGAATAGGCACTAATACTTTGAATTCTAATCCAAGAACACAAAGCAATTAGCAAAGGATAAAACACTTGGTCATGTTAAGTCACAAAAGTCATGTCTTTTCATTCCATATCAACCGATTTATGTAGGACTTATTACAACTTAGTTTTTCGATTTTGGGATAATATAATTAATGAAATGAAATAAACTACTAAGTACATGATCTAACATGATCATTAGCTTGCTAAAACGTGGGAAATTATATGACTAATGCTGGCTAGAATTCAGTTGCAATCAACGGCTATGTGGAGCAACTGTTCCCTTTTTTAAGGCGCCTCTCCATGTTTTTTGTGCGTGGATTTGCTGAGCATCAAACACTCCCATGATGTCTGGAACTCTTCACTCATGCACTGTAATACCCCGAACTTTAATGTCATTTTATTAATTACTAATTATGTTCATTAGCGTAATTACGTTCTGATTTTCTTTAAAATGATTATGGTTAAGATTATTTTCTAAAATTAATTAATTTACTTTAGTTATTGAGAAAGTGATTTATATTATGATAAACGATTTTATAATATAGTTTATAAATTTTAATAAGAAAATCCTATTTATTTTTTCCTATATGATTTTTGAGTTGAAGATTTCTAGCTAAGGTCCAATATAGATATATGAAGCCCAAACCTAGCAAAACCCAACCCTTGTTAAATGAGTCAAAGTTAGTTTGACAATTAGTCACCAAAGAAAATAAGGAAGAAAAAGAAAGCTGATGTTCAGCTTCCCAACCCACGCACAACCGACCACCACCTCCCACTACTCCTCTCTTTGTTCCCTACTCTAACCTCCCTATGGTGAACCACCATTCATCATCTACCACCTCCATTTTTTGTCTCCAAACCCTTTGCCTATAAATACACACAAGAACTAAGCTTTGAAATCAGAAATTAAACCCACAAAAATCACAAATCTCTCTCTTGTCACTCCTCCTTTCACGGCATCAACCCACCAACACCTGTGCACCTCAGGTGCGCCGCCCAGGCCACCCTCTCCCGAAGTTTTCCTCCACCGTTGTTGCCATAACCGCGCTGCACCCCTCCTGCTCCACTACGACGAAAACCCCCTCCTCCCCGTGTTCTCACTCACCCGCGTCGCCTCACCGGCATTGCTGAAGCTTGCCGAGCTTCCTTTTTTTCCCCTACTCGCGCCAGTTTTGTCGTGGTGGTGTTGTGGTTGTTGCTTCGTTGTTGCCGTTGGTGTTGTTGTTCTATTACTCCTCCGTAGCCCCACCCCGTCTCTCTCTTCATGATTGCTACTGCTGTTTTACGCCACTCGAGGCGGCTGTCGGTTGTCGCCGGCGTACCCCTGCTCGCCGGAGCACAGCTCCCCTTCCCTGCTGCCTCTGTTTCTTACCTACTCCAAGTGAGTAGAGGCAGTGGCGGAGCCAGGATTTTCAATCAGGGCTAGCATAATATAACTATCCAAATAACGGTTAATAATAGTAGAACATAATTCACATTAACCTACACGTAAAATCCTTTTAAATATACGACACCATATTATTATATGGTTCATAATACTATATTCCCGTAAAAACTCGTACCCTACTACTCTGTAGTTTTCCTTTTAAAGCCGGAGAATTTTCTCTCCCGTACAATATAAGTTTGAAAAACTAAAAATAAAAAACTAATGAAAAACTTAAAGTTGATTTAACAGAGGGTATAATATAAAAAAAAAAAACCAAATCTACAATTTGAAAAAGAAAAAATATTTAGAATATAGCATAGAAAATGAAAAAAAACATGGGTACTTTATCAAAAAAAAAAAAAATTCTCTTTATAATATGTAATTTATAAAAAGTTGAACCTTTTTATTCGAAATTAGGAAAGTGTGATGTACTTGTAATATAATGAAAGGTAACTATAATTAAAATAAAGTTTGTCGTAATATGAAATATTATATTGTTTGTCGTAATATGAAGTATTATATTGTCAAAATTAACAAATGTAATTGTGGAATATGAGAAATTAGGGGCATAGGAAAAATTAAAGAAAAAGGAAAAACGAAAAATGAAAAAAGGAAAAGGAAAAAAGAATGAACAAAACAAAGTGTCAATAGTCGAACTTGAGACCTTCAACCCTTCAGGGATGTGCTCTAACCACCGCGACAAACTGAGTTAATCAATAATACATTGCTAGATATTGTATATATCCGTTTCTTATGTTTTTTCTCCCAACTTTTTTTTTTTTTATTAGGGGTAGCATGTGCTACCCCTTGTTACTTAATAGATCCGCCCCTGAGTAGAGGTACTATACCCCCTCCCTCCTTTCATTTCCCCTCTAAAAATCTGATTTCAAGTCTTATAATGCTAACACTCTACCCGCCAAAAAAAAAAAAATGCTAACACTCTAGAATCTGTTTCAAATGTTAAGAAATGCAAGCCCAATTACTATCCTTTTGTTAATTAGTCTAACTTGGGCCTAGAAACAGATTTCCATTAGCTGAACCAACTTAATCTAAGTGTTGCATGTATAATATCTGGGCTCAAATCTCACTTTTACAATGTTAATCGAGCCACTTAGTTAATTGTTGGGCTATTAGAGTTTAACTAAAATTGATTTGCCTAATTAAACTACCTAATTCATTTTATTCTTTGATTTGTTGGGCTAATGAAAGACTAAATTGATTTAATTAGTTTTAATTAAGATACTTAATCTAACTCTTTTAATTGGGCTACTTTATTCTTAAGATTAAGTTATGCTATACTAAATATTTTTTTAGTATAGGAAATGGTTATAAATGGTTTATATTAGATAATTGGGATATTCTATATGGTGGCCTCCTATTTTTAAGTTTTCTATGTGTTGGCATGTAAAAAAAAAAAATTATACCAAGTGACCCTCAACTTTGAGAAATTATACATAGTGACTTTAGTGGGCTAACCTATCCTAACCTCAACCACGAAACAACCAAACCATCACCACAAACACCCAACCATTATCCCACCCACCCAAAAAACCACCACCCCCACCCAAACCTCACCAACACAACAAAACCCCACCTTCTGGAAAACCCCCACGAAACCCAAGCACCCAGCTTCACCCACAAACCCCACTACCTTGACCCAAAACCCACCATGCTAACGTAAACCCGCCCACCACAACCAAACCCCACGACCTGAAAACCCCCACGAAACACCACCACCCACGAAACTCACCCCGGCAAACCCGCGGTGACAAAACCCCATGCCCACAAACCCTCTACCCATGAAACACACCACCTTGCTGAAGCCTACCACCCAAAGATCCAACTTCTTCACCAACCCGAAAACCCACCCCGCAAAACCACCCCCCTGAAACCCCACCATCACAAACTCACGAAACCAAATCCTATTCACCCACCCCGAAACCCTTACCTGCGAAACCCACCACCCTCCCAAAACCCACCGCCCACAAATCTACTTTCGCCACAAACCCATAAACCCACCCACATGAATTCGAATAGAGAGAATCCGAAGAGAGAAGAAAGAAAGGTGGTCGCAGTGGCTGGTCGTGGAAGAAGAAGGTCGCGGCGGTGGATGGTTATGGAAGAAGAAGGCGGTGGCAGAGATTGGTGGCGGCGGTGGATGGTTATGGAAGAAGAAGGTGGTGGCCATGGCTGGTGGTTGATTGGTAGTGATAAGGTGTTGGGCTACTTGAGAAAAGACAAGGTTTAGTTATTGAACCATTACTTACTAAAAATTGGTCACTATGTAGAATCTCCTCAAGTTAGGAGTCACTTTGCATAATTTTTTTTTTGCTTTGCCACCATGTAGAAAAAGTGAAACTTGGAGGCCACGATATAGAATATCCCTAGATAATTTTCATCGATCAATGTTGATGGCATTTTACAACAAATAATTAAGGAATTGAAATGTGATGTGCTCGTGAGAGGCAATATATCTCTCTTGATTTTAATGTTGTTAGAAAATTGTATACTTTATAAACGAATCAATATATTAATAAAGTCACATTCTTGGTTTTAAATATGCTATTTATCAAATATGTTTGAATGTTGTTGCCTTTGGTAGTTTATTGAATTATGGGAAGATGTCATACATAATATAAGAGGAGAATTCTAATTAGGGATTATAAGTTGTTAAATTCATTATTATTTGTAAATCATATGATATTGCTCTAATTAGAATTAGTTTGGTTTAAGAAGATGTTCATGGATAATTAGTTTTAGGAAAAGAGTATATAATAGGATTGAAGTTGTCTATTGGTGTCATGAAGAATAATCACTTAACTAGACTACGAAAGTTAAAAACTTAATTAGTGTTCTCACAAACAGTTAAAAACAAAAAGGGATTGACTACTCATCACTAATATTAATGAGGATATTGGAGATAGTATGACTTCTATTTGCAATGAATCTTGGATATGCAATGTTACTATGACGTGTGCTCATGAAATTCCGATTGTGTCAATGTATGCTTATGGTTTTCGAAATGATATGAAAGTACGATGACACATGTGTGCTATGCATGCTAGAAAGTATTTAAAGATATGAGATATTTTATAGATATCCGAATTGTGCAAATGTATACAACAATAGTTGTTGTGTGAATGATGTTTGTCAAACGATTTGAGGCTATGATGATCATGATGTTATGAATATATGTGTATGATGACACTATGATGTTACTTATGTTTCATAATTATGATTACAATGATGTAATGTAATTATGATACGTAAAAGGAACGAAACATGATAACGTAAAGTGGAAGATGGTTCTTGGCAAGTATGTGGGCACCGAAAGTGTCACCTATGATGTGGCCGCCTTTTATGATAATATTTGGACACTGAAAGTGTCATCCATGTGTTTGGGGAGACGTCCCTATATGTGATACTCGCCGAGTTACTATATGTGATACTCGCCGAGTTACTATTTGTGATACTTGCCAAGTTACCAATGTAAATAAGTAAGCTAGAAAGATAAGGATAAAGCTTACAATATGATATGAAATATTGTGATGCTTCTTATATGTGATGTTACTATGAAGTATTATGACTCTGATGTTGTGAAAATGTGATTATGAATGCAATTATGTGTTATGATTTCACACACTATGTTATCGATGTATGAAGTGAAAGATATGTGATGACTTATGCATATAATGATTACGATCAATGATATCATGAGTGATTCCTAAAGTATATGTTTAAGAATGGTATATGTTATGTGTAACCTTCATGTCCAGCAAATATGTGTATGCCCATATATAATATATGTGATGTTTTATATGTGTTCATACGCATGAATATGAGTATATGATGAGGATTATGATTTACAATATTTATGTGGCATGATGAAATACGATATAATTCAATGATGCCTATGTATACTATGACTATGTGATGCTATGACTCAACGAATGTTCATGAATGTTATGAATGGTCATGTTTATGAAGTATGGTTATAAGAATTATAGATTTATTATTATTTATGGGTGTTGTTCAGAAATATGAATATGTGCAAGTTTGTAAAAGTGGATGGTTCTGCTAGCTTGGCATTATGAATTGAACTGACAAATGGGTAAGTTACAAGTGGAGGAATTATGTGATATACGAATGAATTTGGACCAAAAGGGTCATATGATAAAGTTAATGCTATGTCCAAAACCTGTACTTGCCAATGAATTATGGTCACACAAATGTTCCTTGTCAGCAGACTAGTCAACGATGACGTTTTCTGATAGAATTTCCGAACAATTACCAATACAATGTATGATTTATGATACCCTTCTTTATGTTAAACACATGCTCTCTTGTTATATAGAATGTGGACATTAATTAAGCTACAATATGAGGTACGGTATTGATTGTAGTAAGTTATCTGTGTTGTTATGAGTTGCTAGTAAAGCATCAAAGCAACAAAGTTGTAGAACATTATCATGTTATCTTAAAAAACTAATAAGGAGTCGATGTATGAAAGTCATAATGAAATGTACTAAATACTTATAGAAAGGATTGAAGATAGTTATGTGATTCTTCCATGCTAAGTTTAATTAAAGTGTAGAAGTTGTAACAATTAAAAGATGAAGGAATGGAAGAATAAAGATGGATTAAGTTATGCATCGATGTTAAAGTTGCTACGTTGATGTGATATGGTTATGAACGATGCGAACATGATGATGATTACATGAGAGTCGTAGACACCAAAGCATGTGTTAAGAATGTTTTATAGGTTAGTACTCAACATTGTGCTAATATGTCAATGTTTTGTTTTGTCACTACTATTGCCTGTCACTTGGTGGGTGGCAGTGTTACAATGGTTTCAGGTTGAAGTCATGGAGCCCCTCTTCAAAGGTAGAAGTAGTCACATGCTAAGAGTTCAACAATGTTGATTTTATGTTTCTTTGAGGCGAGGACGTTCCACTTTGTATTAGATAATAATTAATGAGTTAGTTTTATTTCTAGTGTTGGATGAGCAATATTGGTCCTGATTCAATTTAGTTGTACTCCGCGGAAGCGTTGCGTTAAGGATTTGGGAACATTTTATTTGTAACAGGTTTCTCAAGCATTTTTTCCATTTTGGGTTGTCCAATTTACAAAGGAGACTTTGCCAAAATTTCAGGAAAATATAAATTTATTATTAAAGTGTTTCTTTAAAAGAGTGGCCAATCTAAGTAATGTCCATGTGAGTTAATGTTAAATGTTGCCTTGTATTTTCCCTTAGTGGAAAGTACGGCGGTAATGCGCCGACTAAGTTAAGGTTTTCCGCTGCTAATCTTGATTAGTTAACTTAATAAGGATGTATGAAAATCGGGGCGGTACATGCACGCCTCAATTGTATGAGTATGGTTGGGGATTTGAACGTGTGAATGAGGGCTAACAAAGGCCCTATTTTCACGCCACTTCTATGCTATTCCTTATGCTCTCTTTGCTCCTTCTTTACATCATCTTCTTCTTTACAACTTAGGCTAGCAAATGTCGAATTACAAGGAATTCCACAAACTCTATTACACTATAAAAACTATGAAAGAAATTACAACTCAAAGCACTAGCATGAATACACTTTATGGACGAAATAAATCAAAGAGAAAGCAAGACAATCCTATGGATTTAAGGACTCTAAGAACTAATTTTTTTGACAAAGAACAACAATGAAAACACAAATGATATAACTTAATGTATCAAATTAAAGACTCCCTTAGTAGAAGCATTTAACTCATCATCAAGTTCAAGAAGAAAGATACAATCACCAACTAAATGAATAAACTTGGTATCCTTCATAACCTTCAACAGAGACGCAACATCATCACCGTCTATAACATCCTCACCTTGTTGAGAAAAGTTTGACCTCCAACTTGGAAGATCACCTCCATCTTCATAAAATGGACTAAGGTTCGAAACATTAAAGGTAGAAGATACACCATAATCACCTGGTAATTCAATCTTGTATGTATTAGGGTTGATCTTCTCAAGAACTTTGAAGGGACCATAAGTTCTAGGGCTTAGGTAAGAGCATCTCTTGGAAGGAAAACGTTCCTTCCTTAGATGAATCCACACCCAATCTCCAGGAGAGAATTGAACATCTTTCCTTCTCTTATCAATTCGTTGCCTGATCTTTTCATTAACATGAATAATTCTTGTTCGGACAAGCTCATGTAGCTTCTTAATCTCCTTGGCTCTTTCTTCAGCCTCCTTGCTAAACTTGTCTCGAATTGGTAGGGGAGCTAAATCAAGAGGAGTACATGGATTAATCCCATAGGCAATTTCGAAGGGACTCTTTCCAGTAATCTTATGAGGCACCCAATTATATTCAAATTCATCATAGGGAAGCATTTTCTCCCATTGCCTTGGACTTTTAGTAGCTAAAGCCCTCAACAAAGCACCCAAGGTTCGGTTAGTTACCTCAGTTTGGCCATCATTTTGTGGATGTGATGAAGTGCTAAACTTGAGCTTGGTTCCCATCTTTTTCCACAATGTAAGCCAAAAATGACTTATGAACTTTGTATCTCTATCATCACCATACTTCTTGGGACTCCATGTAAGCGAACGATCGCTTTGAAGTAAAAGAGGGTTGTTTGAACCGCATCATGAGTAGTATGGCTAGGGATGAAATGAGCCATCTTTGAGAACCTATCAACCACCACCATCACTGTATCTTTATTGTGCTTTGTTCTAGGAAGCCCTGTAACAAAATCTAGACATATGTCCTCCCATGGCGCTTGTGGTGTAGGAAGAGGTAAGTGTTGGTGTAATAGCCCTATTTTTAAGAGCGTTTATTAAATATTAATTATATTTATTAAGTTAATTATGTTTTGAAAATTCTTATTTTATTTTGAATTGCGGAATATGATTTCTATTTGTCGTGCTGTACTGTATTTATTTATTTAAATATATGAGATTATCATCATCATCATTATTATTATTATTATTATTATTATTATTATTATTATTATTATTATTATTATTATTATTATTATTATTATTATTATTATTATTATTATTATTATTATTATTAATATTATTATTATTATTATTATTGTTATTATTATTATTATTAAAATTATTTTGGGTCTTATGTGCAACTAAATTGTGTGGTATTTGGTCAAATAGGAAGTCAAAGTCGATCTTTCCTTCATCTCTTATACCATATGTCGGTTTGGACATCAAAGCATTAAAACCCTTAAACCCATCTACATGTTATCATTTTTTTTAAAAAAAAACCCAAACCCCATTTCCTTTCTCTCTCTCCCGTGAAACCCAAAATCCAAAACCCATTACCCCCTCTTCTCTCTCTTTCACGCGTCGGTACCGGTGGTTACTGGCCGGCGGTGCTGTCATCCTCGGTTATTGCTCGCCAGAGTTTTCCCTTGTCGGCGCCGTCTGTTTCGTTTTCTCTCTCCTCTGTTTCGTGCCTTCCCTGTTCGTCGGACCTGCTGCTGCTCGTCGATGCAGTGCTGGCGTCGGTGCTTCGTCGCTGGCTCGATGTGTCGCCGCACCACCCTCAAGCCTCGCCGGACTTGCGACCACACATCTTTTCCCTTCTCTCTCGTTGATTCCTCTGTTCTTCGCTGCTCTTATGAGCAGAGGTATATTGATACTCTTTTCTTTCTCTTAAAATTCTGATTTCAAATTTTATAAATTAATACCAAGTTAGTTTTGTTTGTTGTTGTTGCTGAAGCTTCGAAATCTCCCCCTCAACCCTCTGTCTTGACTCTCTTCCTCGCTGCTCACACAGAGCAGAGGTATACACCTCTTGTTCCTTTTCCTTTAAATTTCAGATTATGGAATTATTTATCCAAACCTAGGTTGTTATTTGTTGTTGCTACTGTTTGTTGTCGTTGTTGTATTGTTGTTGTTATTGGGATTGTGGTTGTGGTGGCTGTTGGTTTGTTATTGGTGGTGGAGGTGGTGGTGTTGTTGATGCGTTGGTATAATTGATGTTGTTATTGTTGTTGTATTAAATTATTGGAGTAGTAGTTATTAATTGTTGTTTTGTTGTGGTGGAGTTGTGAAGTAGTTATGGTTGTTGTTGTTGCGTTGCTGTTATTGTTGTTGTCTTGTTTTGGTGTTGTTCTGTTGTTGTGGTACGGTTGTTGTTATTGTTAGTGGTGGTGTTGCTATTGTATTATTGTTGGTGTTGGGATTGTTGTGGTGGTGGTGATGTGCCATAGTTATTGGTTGTTGTTCTGGTTGGTGGCAGTCGTGGAGTTGTTGTGGTGGGTTACGTTGTATTGTTGTTGTGTTGTTGTAGTGGTGGTGGTGGCTGGTTTTGTGGTTGCTGCTGTTTTGTTATAGTAGTTTATTGGTTGAGTTAAGAAAAGTAAGTTATTGATGATTTTAGAAAAGCTTATTGATTTAGGTTAAGTGATGCGGTTATAGGTTGTTTAGTGAATAATTTATTCATCTCTATTATGGTTAAGATGTATTATCGGATAGTCGTCGTTGATGATGTGATGGAAATTATAATCTTAGAATTGGGAGTCTGTTATGATTATTGTAGTTGGAGTTGATATGCATGAACCCCAGTTATGAGTTATGGGATTGACTTCGTTAATTTCTATTTGCGGGATTTAGTTTGATTAACATAGTGGTTGCGTTAGAAGAAGTTAATTAGAATAGTTAAAATTGGTTGTTGATTATTGTTATTGTTATGAGGTGATTATTGGAGGATGATTTTGGAATAGAGTATCATTCGGAATTATGAAAGGGATTGTGTTATTGGAATTGTTATTCGGTTGGTTAAGGATTTGAGTACAAGATGGAAATCAGTTTATTAAGTTTTATTTATGTGTCGAGTTAGCTTTATATTTTCAATATATTTGTTGGTAGCAAAATTATATACTTGATTAATGTAAGGTTGTGATTTATGTTTAGTTGGTTTAGTTATATAATTTTGATTATGATTATGAATTGGGATGCTAGCCGGTGTAGCTAATATCATCAAAGTTACAGTTATTAATTAAGGATTAAGGAAATTAGAATGTTAAAGGTTGATAATTTGTGAAATGGGAATTAGTATAAGTTTGGTTATTCATTATTGATGTTATTGTGAGGTGGTTGTTGGAGATGGCTATGTAGACGTATATAATTCAAGATGATATGGGAAATCAAGTTATGATGCTTGGAGGTTTCGTATAATTGTTATAGAGTTCAGGTAACCTTTAGGTTTAGCAAAATATATTTAAATGCTCCCGTGGGCGTTATATTGAATTTTGGATATCATATATCGTTTGTGGAAATGGCCATGATTATAGATACATCTCTATGAGTTAGTTGTGAATTGCTATTGGATTGTTATAAAAGTATCATTTTGTTCAATTATCGAAATCGTTCGAAAATACTATATTTCTCAAAATATGATTTGGTATGGTAATGAGGTAATGATTCAGATATGTGTTAAGACCAGATAAGGTCAAATATGGTGTTATGTTATGAGTATTTAGGATTCAAGTATGAATCATTAAATATCTTATTTTATAAATATGAAAGTGAGGCATGAATAGGCACCCCGAGTTAGGGCGGGTAGAGTCCCTAACTGTAGCCTTCCAGGAAGGGCGAATTTCTGGCGTTATAGGACATGTCCGGGTAAGTCTTGCAAGCATAACAATAAAAGGCTGGGTGACGACCCTCAATAGTTTGGAGACAGCTGGTACTGCGTGGTACCCCTCTCCACTCGCGTTCATGCCAAACGATTTGATCTTGTGAAACTATATTAACTGAGTTGAGTGTGATTATCTGTTACTATAACTATGTGTTAGTTTTCAAAATACACCTAAACTTGTCTTTTCTATTACACAGTGTGTACTCAGCTTTGCTGATAGTGTTGTCATTTCTGTGGCCTGTCACTTGGTGGGTGGCAGAGTCACACATTGTTGCAGGTTTGGTGTTGTAAGCTTAGGATTCTGATGTGAAGCAAGATAAAGATGTCGTCGTAGCTTATGAATTAAGTTTGTATTTTAGATAGTCAATTATGGAATAGTCTATGATATATTTCGTTGTATATAATATTTGGGAATATTGGTCGAGATATCGGTGTATTAATTGAAGTCTTATATAAAGGATTTTGTTTTGTGGGCCAATAACCCACAGGTCCAGGATCGATTTCTAGGTTATATTTCCGCTGCGAGTAAATATATTATTCGAGGCTTATTAAGCATTGATTGTGATTAGTGAATCTTAAGTGTGCTTACCTAGCAGCTCGGGAAAACGGGCTGTTACAAATGGTATCAGAGCAAACTTGCGACCGTATGCCTAGTTGGCTACCTAGCGAGGGTAAAAGATTCTTGGGATAATTTGGAATGATTTGGGATTATAAATGGCTGAGAATTGATGATCAGGAATTAGGAATGTTGAAGTTTGAGTTTATATGTGTTTGCGCTTTTGCGTGTGCTATATGAATTCATTTATGTAAAGGTGTAGTGTCTTGTGTTCCCTATGATGGTGTGAATTTTGAGAAAATGTATGATTTGCTTAAGTAAAAGAATTTCAAACGAGATCTCTATGAATGTGATGTCTAGAATCCTATTTCGAAAATTTTACCGTTTCGTTTTCTTTACTCCTCGATTTTGATATTGAGTTTATGTTTTGAAGTTTCGAGGACGAAACTTATTTTAAGGGTGGTAGAGTGTAATAGCCCTATTTTTAAGAGCGTTTATTAAATATTAATTATATTTATTAAGTTAATTATGTTTAGAAAATTCTTATTTTATTTTGAATTGTAGAATATGATTTCTATTTGTCGTGCTGTAATGTATTTATTTATTTAAATATATGAGATTATCATCATTATTATTATTATTATTATTATTATTATTATTATTATTATTATTATTATTATTATTATTGTTATTATTATTATTATTATCAAAATTATTTTGGGTCTTATGTGCAACTAAATTGTGTGGTATTTCGTCAAATAGGAAGTCAAAGTCGATCTTTCCTTCATCTCTTATACCATATGTCGGTTTGGACATCAAAGCATTAAAACCCTTAAACAGATCTACATGTCGTCATTTTTTTTAAAAAAAAAACCCAAACCCCATTTCCTTTCTCTCTCTCCCGTGAAACCCAAAATCCAAAACCCATTACCCCCCTCTTCTCTCTCTTTCACGCGTCGGTACCGGTGGTTACTGGCCGGCGGTGCTGTCATCCTCGGTTATTGCTCGCCGGAGTTTTCCCTTGTCGGCGCCGTCTGTTACATTTTCTCTCTCCTCTGTTTCGTGCCTGCCCTGTCGTCGGACCTGCTGCTGCTCGTCGATGCAGTGCTGGCATCGGTGCTTCGTCGCTGGCTCGATGTGTTGCCGCACCACCCTCATGCCTCGCCGGACTTGCGACCAGACATCTTTTCCCTTCTCTCTCGTTGATTCCTCTGTTCTTCGGTGCTCTTATGAGCAGAGGTATATTCATACTCTTTTCTTTCTCTTGAAATTCTGATTTCAAATTTTATAAATTAATCCCAAGTTAGTTTTGTTTGTTGTTGTTGTTGCTGCGTTCGTTGTTGCTGAAGCTTCGAAATCTCCCCCTCAACCCTCTGTTTTGACTCTCTTCTTCGCTGCTCACACAGAGCAGAGGTATACACCTCTTGTTCCTTTTCCTTTAAATTTCAGATTATGGAATTATTTATCCAAGCCCAGGTTGTTATTTGTTGTTGCTACTGTTTGTTGACGTTGTTGTATTGTTGTTGTTATTGGGATTGTGGTTGTGGTGGCTGTTGGTTTGTTGTTGGTGGTGGAGGTGGTGGTGTTGCTGATGCGTTGGTATAATTGATGTGGTTATTGTTGTTGTATTAAATTATTGGAGTAGTAGTTATTAATTGTTGTTTTGTTGTGGTGGAGTTGTGAAGTAGTTATGGTTGTTGTTGTTGCGTTGCTGCTATTGTTTTTGTCTTGTTTTGGTGTTGTTCTGTTGTTGTGGTACGGTTGTTGTTATTGTTAGTGGTGGTGTTGCTATTGTATTATTGTTGGTGTTGGGATTGTTGTGGTGGTGGTGATGTGCCATAGTTATTGGTTGTTGTTCTGGTTGGTGGCGGTCGTGGAGTTGTTGTGGTGGGTTACGTTGATGTTTTGTTGTTGTGTCGTTGTAGTGGTGGTGGTGGCTGGTTTTGTGGTTGCTGATGTTTTGTTGTTATGTTGTTTTGGTATTGTTATAGTAGTTTATTGGTTGAGTTAAGAAAAGTAAGTTATTGATGATTTTAGAAAAGCTTATTGATTTAGGTTAAGTGATGCGGTTATATATTGTTTAGTGAATAATTTATTCATCTCTATTATGGTTAAGATGTATTATCGGATAGTCGTCGTTGATGATGTGATGGAAATTATAATCTTAGAATTGGGAGTCTGTTATGATTATTGTAGTTGGAGTTGATATGCATGAAGCCCAGTTATGAGTTATGGGATTGACTTCGTTAATTTCTATTTGAGGGATTTAGTTTGATTAGCATAGTGGTTGCGTTAGAAGAAGTTAATTAGAGTAGTTAAAATTGGTTGTTGATTATTGTTATTGTTATGAGGTGATTATTGGAGGATGATTTTGGAATAGAGTATGATTCGGAATTATGAAAGGGATTGTGTTATTGGAATTGTTATTCGGTTGGTTAAGGATTTGAGTACAAGCTGAAAATCAGTTTATTAAGTTTTATTTATGTGTCGAGTTAGCTTTATATTTTCAATATATTTGTTGGTAGCAAAATTATATGCTTGATTAAGGTAAGGTTGTGAGTTATGTTTAGTTGGTTTAGTTATATAATTTCGATTATGATTACGAATTGGGATGCTAGCCGGTGTAGCTAATATCATCGAAGTTATAGTTATTAATTAAGGATTAAGGAAATTAGAATGTTAAAGGTTGTGAATTGGGAATTAGTATAAGTTTGGTTATTATTATTGATGTTATTGTGAGGTGGTTGTTGGAGAGTGGCTATGTAGACGTATATAATTCAAGATGATATGGGAAATCAAGTTATGATGCTTGGAGGTTTCGTATAATTGTTATAGAGTTCAGGTAACCTTTAGGTTTAGCAAAATATATTTAAATGCTCCCGTGGGCGTTATATTGAATTTTGGATATCATATATCGTTTGTGGTAATGGCCATGAATATAGATACATCTCTATGAGTTAGTTGTGAATTGCTATTGGATTGTTATAAAAGTATCATTTTGTTCAATTATGAATCGTTCGAAAATACTATATTTCTCAAAATATGATTTGGTATGATAATGAGGTAATGATTCAGATATGAGTTAAGACCAGATAAGGTCAAATATGGTGTTATGTTATGAGTATTGAGGATTCAAGTATGAATCATTAAATATCTTATTTTATAAATATGAAAGTGAGGCACGAATAGGCACCCCGAGTTAGGGCGGGTAGAGTCCCTAACTGTAGCCTTCCAGGAAGGGCGAATTCTGGCGTATAGGACATGTCCGGGTAAGTCTTGCAACCATAACAATAAAAGGCTGGGTGACGACCCTCAGCTCAATAGTTTGGAGACAACTGGTACTGCGTGGTACCCCTCTCCACTCGCGTTCATGCCAAACGATTTGATTTTGTGAAACTATATTAACTGAGTTGAGTGTGATTATCTGTTACTATAACTATGTGTTAGTTTTCAAAATACACCTAAACTTGTATTTTCTATTACACAGTGTGTACCAGCTTTGTGATAGTGTTGTCATTTCTGTGGCCTGTCACTTGGTGGTGGGCAGAGTCAAACATTGCTGCAGGTTTGGTGTTGAAGCTCAGGATTCTGAAGTGAAGCAAGATAAAGATGTCGTCGTAGCTTATGAATTAAGTTTCTATTTTAGATAGTCAATTATGGAATAGTCTCTGATATATTTCGTTGTATATAATATTTGGGAATATTAGTCGAGATATCGGTGTATTAATTGAAGTCTTATATAAAGGATTTTGTTTTGTGGGCCAATAACCCACAGGTCCAGGATCGATTTCTAGGTTATGTTTCCGCTGCGAGTAAATATATTATTCGAGGCTTACTAAGCATTGATTGTGATTAGTGAATCTTAAGTGTGGTTACCTAGCAGCTCGGGAAAACGGGTTGTTACAAATGGTATCAGAGCAAACTTGCGACCGTATGCCTAGTTGGCTACCTAGCGAGGGTAAAAGATTCTTGGGATAATTTGGAATGATTTGGGATTATAAGTGGCTGAGAATTGATGATCAGGAATTAGGAATGTTGAAGTTTGAGTTTATATGTGTTTGCGCTTTTGCGTGTGCTATATGAATTCATTTATGTAAAGGTGTAGTGTCTTATGTTCCCTATGATGGTGTGAATTTTGAGAAAATGTATGATTTGCTTAAGTAAAAGAATTTCAAACGAGATCTCTATGAATGTGATGTCTAGAATCCTATTTCGAAAATTTTACCGTTTCGTTTTCTTTACTCCTCGATTTTGATATTGAGTTTATGTTTTGAAGTTTCGAGGACGAAACTTATTTTAAGGGTGGTAGAGTGTAATAGCCCTATTTTTAAGAGCATTTATTAAATATTAATTATATTTATTAAGTTAATTATGTTTTGAAATTTCTTATTTTATTTTGAATTGCAGAATATGATTTCTATTTGTTGTGCTGTAACGTATTTATTTATTTAAATATATGAGATTATCATCATCATTATTATTATTATTATTATTATTATTATTATTATTATTATTATTATTATTATTATTATTATTATTATTATTATTATTATTGTTATTATTATTATTATTATTATTATTATTATTAAAATTATTTTGGGACTTATGTGCAACTAAATTGTGTGGTATTTGGTCAAATAGGAAGTCAAAGTCGATCTTTCCTTCATCTCTTATACCATATGTCGGTTTGGACATCAAAGCATTAAAACCCTTAAACCCATCTACATGTCGTCATTTTTTTAAAAAAAAAACCCAAACCCCATTTCCTTTCTCTCTCTCCCGTGAAACCCAAAATCCAAAACCCATTACCCCCCTCTTCTCTCTCTTTCACGCGTCGGTATCGGTGGTTACTGGCCGGCGGTGCTGTCATCCTCGGTTATTGCTCGCCGGAGTTTTCCCTTGTCGGCGCCGTCTGTTTCGTTTTCTCTCTCCTCTATTTCGTGCCTGCCCTGTTCGTCGGACCTGCTGCTGCTCGTCGATGCAGTGCTGGCGTCGGTGCTTCGTCGCTGGCTCGATATGTCGCCGCACCACCCTCATGCCTCGCCGAACTTGCGACCACACATCTTTTCTCTTCTCTCTCGTTGATTCCTTTGTTCTTCGCTGCTCTTATGAGCAGAGGTATATTCATACTCTTTTCTTTCTCTTGAAATTCTGATTTCAAATTTTATAAATTAATCCCAAGTTAGTTTTGTTTGTTGTTGTTGTTGCTGCGTTCGTTGTTGCTGAAGCTTCGAAATCTCCCCCTCAACCCTCTGTTTTGACTCTCTTCTTCGCTGCTCACACAGAGCAGAGGTATACACCTCTTGTTCCTTTTCCTTGAATTTCAGATTATGGAATTATTTATCCAAGCCCAGGTTGTTATTTGTTGTTGCTACTGTTTGTTGTCGTTGTTGTATTGTTGTTGTTATTGGGATTGTGGTTGTGGTGGCTGTTGGTTTGTTGTTGGTGGTGGAGGTGGTGGTGTTGTTGATGCGTTGGTCTAAATGATGTTATTGTTGTTGTATTAAATTATTGGAGTAGTAGTTATTAATTGTTGTTTTGTTGTGGTGGAGTTGTGAAGTAGTTATGGTTGTTGTTGTTGCGTTGTTGTTATTGCTGTTGTCTTGTTTTGGTGTTGTTCTGTTGTTGTGGTATGGTTGTTGTTATTGTTAGTGGTGGTGTTGCTATTGTATTATTGTTGGTGTTGGGATTGCTGTGGTGGTGGTGATGTGCCATAGTTATTGGTTGTTGTTCTGGTTGGTGGCGGTCGTGGAGTTGTTGTGGTGGGTTACGTTGTTGTTTTGTTGTTGTGTCGTTGTAGTGGTGGTGGTGGCTGGTTGTGTGGTTGCTGCTGTTTTGTTGTTATGTTGTTATGTTGTTTTGGTGTTGTTATAGTAGTTTATTGGTTGAGTTAAGAAAAGTAAGTTATTGATGATTTTAGAAAAGCTTATTGATTTAGGTTAAGTGATGCGGTTATAGGTTGTTTAGTGAATAATTTATTCATCTCTATTATGGTTAAGATGTATTATCGGATAGTCGTCGTTGATGATGTGATGGAAATTATAATCTTAGAATTGGGAGTCTGTTATGATTATTGTAGTTGGAGTTGATATGCATGAAGCCCAGTTATGAGTTATGGGATTGACTTCGTTAATTTCTATTTGCGGGATTTAGTCTGATTAGCATAGTGGTTGCGTTAGAAGAAGTTAATTAGAATAGTTAAAATTGGTTGTTGATTATTGTTATTGTTATGAGGTGATTATTGGAGGATGATTTTGGAATAGAGTATCATTCAGTATTATGAAAGGGATTGTGTTATTGGAATTGTTATTCGGTTGGTTAAGGATTTGAGTACAAGATGGAAATCAGTTTATTAAGTTTTATTTATGTGTCGAGTTAGCTTTATATTTTCAATATATTTGTTGGTAGCAAAATTATATGCTTGATGAAGGTAAGGTTGTGAGTTATGTTTAGTTGGTTTAGTTATATAATTTTAATTATGATTATGAATTGTGAAGCTAGCCGGTGTAGCTAATATCATCGAAGTTATAGTTATTAATTAAGGATTAAGGAAATTAGAATGTTAAAGGTTAATAATTTTTGAATTGGGAAATAGTATAAGTTTGGTTATTCATTATTGATGTTATTGTGAGGTGGTTGTTGGAGAGTGGCTATGTAGACGTATATAATTCAAGATGATATGGGAAATCAAGTTATGATGCTTGGAGGTTTCGTATAATTGTTATAGAGTTGAGGTAACCGTTAGGTTCAGCAAAATATATTTAAATGCTCCCGTGGGCGTTATATTAAATTTTGGATATCATATATCGTTTGTGGTAATGGCCATGATTATAGATACATCTCTACGAGTTAGTTGTGAATTGCTATTGGATTGTTATAAAAGTACCATTTTGTTCAATTATCGAAATCGTTCGAAAATACTATATTTCTCAAAATATGATTTGGTATGATAATGAGGTAATGATTCAGATATGAGTTAAGACCAGATAAGATCAAATATGGTGTTATGTTATGAGTATTGAGGATTCAAGTATGAATCATTAAATATCTTATTTTATAAATATGAAAGTGAGGCATGAATAGGCACCCCGAGTTAGGGCGGGTAGAGTCCCTAACTGTTGCCTTCCAGGAATAGCGAATTTCTGGCGTTATAGGACATGTCCGGGTAAGTCTTGCAAGCATAACAATAAAAGGCTGGGTGACGACCCTCAATAGTTTGGAGACAGCTGGTACTGCGTGGTACCCCTCTCCACTCGCGTTCATGCCAAACGATTTGATCTTGTGAAACTATATTAACTGAGTTGAGTGTGATTATCTGTTACTATAACTATGTGTTAGTCACTACTACAAAAAAGGCCTAGGAAACCGGTTGAAAATGGCCTAGGAAATCGGACTACAACACATCTCCATCTCACATGTGTCCTAGGTTAAGAGACCGGTTACAATGCCAGGTTTCTTTGTTTATTTTGGAGACCAGTTGACAAGTAAAACTGGTTTCTTAGGTAAGCCTATATATAATATATAAAAAGGTTAAGAGACCATTTAACATTTAAAACCAGTCTCCTTACTTTACCCTCTAAAACCAGTTATTGAGCATAACCGATTTCTTAGGTTTAATACATATTTTTTTTTAGAAATTAGAATGTTTCAGTATACATACATAATTATCTTGTAACTAATACTGTATTTGTGGCTCTTTTTATATACGTTCTTTTTTATAATAAAATATATCTAAATAGCTACAAGCCTGCAACAATATTATTAAACAAAAATTTCTACTTGCTTTATTCATCTTGTAAATAAAAATTACTACATTTAAATATATATCCAAAAACAATATCTCAAAGCATCTATTTCTTCAAATAATGTTTATAAAAGAAATTTTCTATAATCTAATGCTATCTACTAAAACTAAAATAATATAATAATATGTACAATTCAAACTTGATTGTCGTCTTCAATCTCCATGGTCTTGTGTTTGGCTGTTTCAATATTTCACCCACATATCTCTTAGCTCGTCATTCATCTCTTGTGAACAAATGCTCAGAATCCCAAGAAAGTACTACAAAAAAAAATTCAGATTATTATAATTAGAACTAGGATATATATATTATATAAGATTTTTCTACAAAAACTCATAAAAAACAAATCGATTAAAACTAGGCATTGTGAAATCCAATTGCAACCAACCTAAAATTGCTTTCATTTCAATAACAAACAAGTATGTTTTATTAACATAGCCAAAGATGTAACAAATGGTGCTTAAAGAACACATTCTTTTTCCAAGTATATGAACACCAAGAAGTCCAAATCAATGTAGAAAATAAGAGCAAAAATTGACAAAAGTTGATTTCTATCATTCAAGTACATTAACTGACCAAGTTCAGATATTTGATACAAAATATCATTCAAGTATATGCTATAAAGTATAAACATACTCCACCCATGTACACTTGTGCGTTTTCAGCATCAGCTCTTGTCTTGAATTCCACATATGCATATTCTTTGGGAAGATTGACCTGTGTATACCATCATGTCAAAGTTAGCTACTGAAAGCACGAGTGCATAAGTTGACAACATGCATTAATAAAACTTACAATGCGATCCATAGCAAGCTCAACAGTTACTACTCCGAAGTTGTCTGCCAACAAAAGAAGGAAAGTGAAACAAGTAAACACACATAAGAAGGAAAATCAAACAGGTCAAACAAAGAAGATATGCATCACATAAATTATATATAAAAAGCCAAACATTACTCTAACCAGATTCAGTTACATTTAGAAGCTAGTGGGAAAAAATGTAGACAGTAGGAGAATAACTAGGGAGTAAAAACAAAAAGGGAGGAGAGGAGAAGGGGGAGTCTAACTATATCTAAACACAACTCCAGAGAAGCAGCCTATTCTCTTGGCCCTATTAGCTAAACTACTGCTCTAGCTCAATCACCTTGAGATATCAGTCTCTGACTTGGTTCCTTCTAACAACAAGGCTCCTAATTAGTCGTGGAGTGCCTTAACAAATATCAACACGCTTTGATAAATTAAATCCGGCTGCGGAGTCACTTTAGATGATGACATGACTGAGTTTCCCCGAGGAGGAGGAACAGAAAGCTTCCCGATCAAGCAGTTAGCCATAGCTGAACATCGCCCATCATTGTCTGAGCTAGAGCCGGAGTAACTTCTGAATGAATGTGATGGGATTTCTACACCATGGCGTACAAGACAGGCGAGACTCATATTCAATCTTGAACCAGTCTGTACTTAGCCTGCTGATAAAGAAGAAAAATATTGATTTATGAACAAGCACGAGACGCTAGCTTAATGACAAAATAGATTAGTGGAAACGATTGGCATTATTATTAACCCAAAAGGGTATTTATAGCACATCATATAATATCTAACTTAAGTAGACCTAGGAAAACATATCCAACTAACTAGGAAAACATATCCTAAACCAAATATAATACTAAGAAATATTTTCTCTCGATAAACACTTTTAGATATGTCTAGATAAGCACTTCTTGATAGATAGATTTAGTAAATATTCCTAAATCTATCCTAACACTTAACAAGAAACAATCAAACTTCCAAGAATTCAAAAGTGATGCTAAACAAAGAAACAGTTCAGAGAAGTCTGTACCATCATGCAACTTCATGAAAAAGGAGGTAACAAGCAATCTCAGAGTACAAATGCTCAGGTTAATAGGCTTGTCATCTATCAGAATTCAGAAACAACAGCAAACATAAGTCAATGAGCTTGCAACCACTCTTTTGGCCATAAAAGAAGCACCACCCTTAAAAATGTTTTTTTTCCTAAATCCAGCAAATATATATATCAAGGCCAAGTCAAGCAAGGGATCATTGTCAATCTATGTTACATGACTAATGTATCATCATCTAAAAAAATACTAACCTTTAAAAGAAACTAATTGAGGGCAACAAATTCTGCAATTACTTCAATTTGTTCATATCAGAATAGTATAATATAGTTATAAGCCTTCATGATCATCATCAAATTAAAGTATATAAGATTTTGTAACTTTATGCATATACAAGCAGAATTTCGATCCAAACTAAAGAGTTATTTACCTTGCAAAGCTCCCTTGCTTACTCGTATCAAAGGAGTTGAAAAGATTGCTGAAATTTCGAAATAACATATATAATCAGTTATTATATTCCTAGAGCAACAACAACAACAAAATAAACCTATATAACAATTCTAAATTATATAATCTGATATATAAACACCCATAACAACTGAAATTACAATTTATTTTCCAATCCTCATGAAATTAATAAACCCTAATCTATAAAGTAAAACAAGAAATCAAGCAAATTGAGTGGATTAAGATGTACCTAGTCACGAGTCACGAATCTTGGAAGTTTTCCGTCCACCGTCGTCCACCAAGGCACCATTTTCGACCACTGCAGGACGGCGACAGCGAGTTTGCGAGGCACGATACGTCAACATCCAGTGGCGATTATGCGATACGAAGGCACAAACCACCAGGAGTTCCGAGAGTCCGAGTCCACAAAGCCGCCGCCGGTGCGGCCGTATGACGGGAGGGAGAACTGAAGGTCTGAGATTTCATGAGAGAGAAAGGGAAAAGGTCTGCGAGGCGCTGAGGTGAGAGAGAAAAGAAAGTTGAGAGTGAAAACTGAAAAAATATCGTGCATCAACTGTTTGATGTTTTTTATTTTTTTTATTGCTAAAGTGTGTTAATAGGTAAATCAATTTGAAAAGATATTAAATTTTAATTAAAATATTTCAAGGAAACCAGTTTTACTTAGAAGTAGTCTCCTATCTCATAACAAGAAGAATATATACGTACATTATAAGATTATATTGAAGAACAAATTGAATTAAAAATTGAAAATATTTCAAGGAGACCGGTTTTACATAAAAGGAGTCTCCTATTTCACAACAACTTTTTTATTAAGCGAAATAGTTCAACTTAAGAGACTGGTTTTGGATAATCAACGGTTTCCTATATCTAAGAAATGGGTTAGTAATCTCAACCAGTCTCTTATGGATAGTCTCTTAGGCCTTTTTTGTAGTAGTGAGTTTTCAAAATACACCTAAACTTGTATTTTCTATTACATAGTGTGTACTCAGCTTTGCTGATAGTGTTGTCATTTCTGTGGCCTGTCACTTTGTGGGTGGCAGAGTCAAACATTGTTGCAGGTTTGGTGTTGTAAGCTCAGGATTCTGAAGTGAAGCAAGATAAAGATGTCGTCGTAGCTTAGGAATTAAGTTTGTATTTTAATTAGTCAATTATGGAATAGTCTCTGATATTTCGTTGTATATAATATTTGGGAATATTAGTCGAGATATCGGTGTATTAATTGAAGTCTTATATAAAGGATTTTGTTTTGTGGGCCAATAACCCACAGGTCCAGGATCGATTTCTAGGTTATGTTTCCGCTGCGAGTAAATATATTATTCGAGGCTTATTAAGCATTGATTGTGATTAGTGAATCTTAAGTGTGCTTACCTAGCAGCTCCGGAAAACGGGTTGTTACAAATGGTATCAGAGCAAACTTGCGAACGTATGCCTAGTTGGCTACCTAGCGAGGGTAAAAGATTCTTGGGATAATTTGGAATGATTTGGGATTATAAGTGGCTGAGAATTGATGATCAGGAATTAGGAATGTTGAAGTTTGAGTTTATATGTGTTTGCGCTTTTGCGTGTGCTATATTATGTAAAGGAGTAGTGTCTTGTGTTCCCTATGATGGTGTGAATTTTGAGAAAATGTATGATTTGCTTAAGTAAAAGAATTTCAAACGAGATCTCTATGAATGTGATGTCTAGAATCCTATTTCGAAAATTTTACCCTTTCGTTTTCTTTACTCCTCGATTTTGATATTGAGTTTATGTTTTGAAGTTTCGAGGACGAAACTTTTTTTAAGGGTGGTAGAGTGTAATAGCCCTATTTTTAAGAGTGTTTATTAAATATTAATTATATTTATTAAGTTAATTATGTTTTGAAAATTCTTATTTTATTTTGAATTGCAGAATATGATTTCTATTTGTCGTGCTGTAATGTATTTATTTATTTAAATATATGAGATTATCATTATTATTATTATTATTATTATTATTATTATTATTATTATTATTATTATTATTATTATTATTATTATTATTATTATTATTATTATTATTATTATTATTATTATTATTATTATTATTACTATATTATTATTATTATTATTATTATATATTATTGTTATTATTATTATTATTATTATTATTATTTATTATTATTATATTATTATTAAATTATTTTGGGTCTTATGTGCAACTAAATTTGTGGTATTTGGTCAAATAGGAAGTCAAAGTCGATCTTTCCTTCATCTCTTATACCATATGTCGGTTTGGACATCAAAGCATTAAAACCCTTAAACCCATCTACATGTCGTCATTTTTTTTTAAAAAAAACCCAAACCCATTTCCTTTCTCTCTCTCCGTGAAACCAAAATCCAAAACCCATTACCCCCCCTCTCTCTCTTTTCAGCGTCGGTATCGGTGGTTACTGGCCGGCGGTGCTGTCATCCTCGTTATTGCTCGCCGGAGTTTTCCCTTGTCGGCACCGTCTGTTTCGTTTTCTCTCTCCTCTGTTTCGTGCCTGCCCTGTTCGTCGGACCTGCTGCTGCTCGTCGATGCAGTGCTGGCGTCATTGCTTCGTCGCTGGCTCGATATGTCGCCGCACCACCCTCATGCCTCGCCGGACGTGCGACCACACATCTTTTCTCTTCTCTCTCGTTGATTCCTCTGTTCTTTGCTGCTCTTATGAGCAGAGGTATATTCATACTCTTTTCTTTCTCTTGAAATTCTGATTTCAAATTTTATAAATTAATCCCAAGTTAGTTTTGTTTTTTGTTGTTGCTGCGTTCGTGTTGCTGAAGCTTCGAAATCTCCCCTCAACCCTCTGTTTTGACTCTCTTCTTCGCTGCTCACACAGAGCAGAGGTATACACCTCTTGTTCCTTTTCCTTTAAATTTCAGATTATGGAATTATTTATCCAAGCCCAGGTTGTTATTTGTTGTTGTTACTGTTTGCTGTCGTTGTTGTATTGTTGTTGTTATTGGGATTGTGGTGTGTGGTGCTTGGTTTGTTGTTGGTGGTGGAGTGGTGGTGTTGTTGATGCGTTGGTATAATTGATGTTATATTGTTGTTGTATTAAATTATTGGAGTAGTAGTTATTAATTGTTGTTTTGTTGTGGTGGAGTTGTGAAGTAGTTATGGTTGTTGTTGTTGCGTTGCTGTTATTGTTTTGTCTTGTTTTGGTGTTGTCTGTTGTTTTGGTACGGTTGTTGTTATTGTAGTGTGGTGTTGCTATTGTATTTGTTGGTGTTGGGATTGTTGTGGTGGTGGTGATGTGCCATAGTTATTGGTTGTGTTCTGTTGGTGGCGTCGTGGAGTTGTTTGTGTGGTTTACGTTGTTGTTTTGTTGTTGTGTCGTTGTAGTGGTGGTGGTGGCGTTTTGTGGTTGCTGCTGTTTTTGTTATTTGTTATGTTGTTTGGTGTTGTTATATAGTTTATTGGTTGAGTTAAGAAAAGTAAGTTATTGATGATTTTAGAAAAGCTTATTGATTTAGGTTAAGTGATGCGTTATAGGTTGTTTAGTGAATAATTTATTCATCTCTATTATGGTTAAGATGTATTATCGGATAGTCGTCGTTGATGATGTGATGGAAATTATAATCTTAGAATTGGGAGTCTGTTAGATTATTGTAGTTGGAGTTGATATGCATGAAGCCCAGTTATGAGTTATGGGATTGACTTCGTTAATTTCTATTTGCGGGATTTAGTTTGATTAGCATAGTGGTTGCGTTAGAAGAAGTTAATTAGAATAGTTAAGATTGGTTGTTGATTATTGTTATTGTTATGAGGTGATTATTGGAGGATGATTTTGGAATGGAGTATCATTCGGAATTATGAAAGGATTGTGTTGTTGGAATTGTTATTCGATTGGTTAAGGATTTGAGTCAAGATGAAATCAGTTTATTAAGTTTTGTGTCGAGTAGCTTTATATTTCAATATATTGTTGGTAGCAAATATTATGCTTGATTTAGGTAAGGTTGTGAGTTATGTTTAGTTGTTTAGTTATATAATTTGAATTATGATTATGAATTGGGATGCTAGTCGATGTAGCTAATATCATCGAAGTTATAGTATTAATTAAGGATTAAGGAAATTAGAATGTTAAAGGTTGATAATTTGTGAATTGGGAATTATTTAAGTTTGGTTATTGATATATTGATGTTATCTGAGATGGTTGTTGGAGAATGGCTATGTAGACGTATATAATTCAAGATGATATGGGAAATCAAGTTATGATGCTTGGAGGTTTCGTATAATTGTTATAGAGTTGAGGTAACCTTTGGTTCAGCAAAATATATTTAAATGCTCTCGTGGGCGTTATATTGAATTTTGGATATCATATATCGTTTGTGGTAATGGCCATGATTATAGATACATCTCTATGAGTTAGTTGTGAATTGCTATTGGATTGTTATAAAAGTATCATTTTGTTCAATTATCGAAATCGTTCGAAAATACTATATTTCTCAAAATATGATTTGGTATGATAATGAGGAAATGATTCAGATATGAGTTAAGACCAGATAAGGTCGAATATGGTGTTATGTTATGAGTATTGAGGATTCAAGTATGAATCATTAAATATCTTATTTTATAAATATGAAAGTGAGGCATGAATAGGCACCCCGAGTTAGGGCGGGTAGAGTCCCTAGCTGTTGCCTTCCAGGAAGGGCGAATTCCTGGCGTTATAGGACATGTCCGGGTAAGTCTTGCAAGCATAACAATAAAAGGCTGGGTGACGACCCTCAATAGTTTGGAGACAGCTGGTACTGCGTGGTACCCCTCTCCACTCGCGTTCATGCCAAACGATTTGATTTTGTGAAAATATAATAACTAAGTTGAGTGTGATTATCTGTTACTATAACTATGTGTTAGTTTTCAAAATACACCTAAACTTGTATTTTCTATTACACAGTGTGTACTCAGCTTTGCTGATGTGTTGTCATTTCTGTGGCCTGTCACTTGGTGGGTGGCAGAGTCAAACATTGTTGCAGGTTTGGTGTTGTGAGCTCAGGATTCTGAAGTGAAGCAAGATAAAGATGTGTCGTAGCTTATATTAGTTTGTATTTTAGATAGTCAATTATGGAATAGTCTCTGATATATTTCGTTGTATACAATATTTGGGAATATTAGTCGAGATAGGTTATTAATTGAAGTCTTATATAAAGGATTTTGTTTTGTGGCCAATAACCCACAGGTCCAGGATCGATTTTCTAGGTTATGTTTCCGCTGCGAGTAAATATATTATTCGAGGCTTATTAAGCATTGATTGTGATTAGTGAATCTTAAGTGTGCTTACCTAGCAGCTCGGGAAAACGGGCTGTTAAAGTTGACCTTGAGGAAGGGAGTGGCCCTTGGCGTGTTGACAAGCTGCACATCTCTTCACTATGTACTCAACATCCTTCATCAATTTAGGCTAAAAGAAATAATCACTCACCAATGTATAGGTCTTCTCAATATCAAAGTGTCCAGCAAGGCCACCTTCATGAAACTCTCGAATCAAGGACTCCCTTACACTATGTTTTGGCACGTACAAGCTCTTATACTTGAATAGGAATCCATCAAAGACATGATTGTCTTCATTAGCATGAACTTGACACTTTGGAAAGAGCTCTCCAAAGTCTGCATCATCAATACAACTCTCCTTCAATACCTCCAAACCAATGACTCGGTTCCTAAGAGAAGTAAGTAACAAGTATCTTCTTGACAAGGCATCATCACCCTTGTTCATCTTTCCATACTTGTGCTTGATCACAAAGTGATAAGCTTGCAAAAATTCAACCCACTTAGCATGGCGTGGTTTAAGTTTTTGTTGGCTTTGCAAATACTTGAGGGCCTCATGATCCGGGTGCAAAATAAACTCTTTGCGATCAAGTAATGCCTCCAATGATCAAGGGACCTCACAAGAGCATAGAACTCCTTATCATATGTAGAATACCTCCTTTTAGCTTCTTTTAGTTTCTCACTAAAGTAGGCTATGGGACGTCGATTTTGAGAAAGGACCGCACCAATACCAACTCCAGATGCATCACATTCCACCTCAAAGATCTCTTCAAAGCTTGGCAAGGCTAAGATAGGGGTTATGGTTATGCGTAGCTTAACCTCTTCAAAGGCCTTTTGTACTTGAGAGCTCCATTCAAATAGCTTAAGCTTAGTAATCTCAGTGATAGGAGCCATGAGAGTACTAAAATTTCAAACAAATCTTCTATGGAAAGAAGCTAGGCCATGGAAACTTCTTACTTATTGGATTGAACATGGAATAGGCCACTCCCTAATGGCTTACACCTTCTTTTCATCCACTTCAATACCCTCGTGTGATACAAGGAAACCAAGGAATGCAATATGATTTGAGAAGAAATGACACTTCTCAAGGTTTCCATAGAGTGGTTCTTTCTCTAAGACTTCACATACTTGGTGTAAGTGATCAACACGCTCCAATTCCCTCTTGCTATACACCAATATATCATCAAAATAAACCACTACAAACCGACCAAGAAAAGGTTTAAAGGTTTGGTTCATCAACCTCATGAATGTACTTGGTGCATTTGATAAGCCAAATGGCATCACTAGCCATTCATACAAGACTGCCTTATACCAAGATGTTGTATAACTGGAGTAACACTCGAATTACACAAGAGCAAACAAAGAGAGACACTCGAACACTTGTATCCACAAGCTCGAATGAATGACACTCTTTTAAACTACTTAGATAAGTCATACCACTAAGTAACTTAAAAGCTCCTAAGAACACAAATTAACTTGCCAAAGTTAATTAAGCATAGGCACTAATACTTGAATTCTAATCCAAGAACACAAAGCAATTAGCAAAGGATATTACACTCGGTTTTGTTAAGTCAAAAAGTCGTGTCTTTTCATTCCATATCATCCGATTTATATAGGACTTAATACAACTTAGTTTTCTGATTTTTGGATAATACTAATTAATGAAATTAAATAAACCACTAATTACATAATCTAGCATGGTCATTAGCTTGCTAAAACGTGGGAAATTAGATGACTAATGCTAGCTAGAATTCAGTTGCAATCAACGGCTATGTGGAGCAAATACTCCCTATTTTTAAGGCGCCTCTCCATGTTTGTTGGCGTGGATTTGCTGAGCATCAAACACTCCCATGACGGCTGGAACTCTTCACTCATGCAAGCCTCAATTGTAGGAGTATGGTTGAGGATTTGAACGTTTGAATGAGGGCTAACAAAGGCCCTATTTTCATGCCACTTCTATGCTACTCCTTATGCTCTCTTTGCTCCTTCTTTACAGCATCTTGTTCTTTACAACATAGGCTAGCAAATGTCGAATTAAAAGGAATTCCACGAACTCTATTAGACTGTAAAGACTATGAAAGAAATTACAACTCAAAGCACTAGCATGAATACACTTTATGGACGAAATAAATCAAAGAGAAAGCAACACACTCTTATGGATTTAAGGACTCTAAGAACTAACTTCTTCGAAAAAGAACAACAATGAAAACACAAATGATATAACTTAATGAATCAAACTAAAGACTCCCTTAGTAGAAGCATGCAACTCATCATCAAGTTCAACAAGAAAGATACAATCACCAACTAAATGAATAAGCTTGGTGTCCTTTATAACCTTTAATAGAGATGCAACATTTTCACCATCTACAACAATTTTGCCTTCAAGTTCTCAAGCCAAATACCAGCATATTTGGTTAACTTTATGGAGGCAATCTTGAATCTTTTCTTGTCATCAAAGCCTTTAGAATCACATACCTTCTCAAGTTGGCGAATCCACTCCAACAAGTCCTCCCAACAAGTCCTCAGGATTACTATCTCATGTGTAGTCATCCAACTTTAAGCCACGATCATCATTGTAGGTGTTCTTGGATGATCTTTCTTCACGTTCCTCACCTTCTTCATCTGAATTGGCGCCTATGAAGGTGGCACTATTCGGATCAATTTCTTTTGTATGATCATTTCAATAGCATTTATTCTTGTTTCCAACATACTCATGTTACTACTAATCCCATTAATGGTAGTAGTGTTTTCATTAAGTAGAATTTGTCAATCATATTGGAATTTTGTAATATCTTACATGACCTTGGTGAGCTTGTAAATTTCGGACTCCATGTCTATGTGATCTCCTACACTTGGTTCGTCTTTCTCGACCTTAAAGATTGAGTCTTGGACGTAAAAAGATTGAATCTTAGCCGTAAAAGATTGAGTCTTGGACGTGAAAGATGAAATCTTGGACGTGAAAAACACTCCTAACCCTTGTTACTTCTTCCTTGCAACGTAAAGATTGGATCTTTCTAGTAACATATCAAGTCTTTAATGTGTAGCAATGCTCGAACTTCGTCTCTTACCCTCGGATCTTTGGTAAAAACAAAGAAAATCCTTTCTATCCTCTCCTCCTTGGAAAACTAATACCACTTGATATGATTACTAAACCAAGAAACGTAATAATCAAGTATGAATATGAATCTTGGACTTGTTTAAACTAAGAAACGAACAAAATGAATCAATTTCTAACAAGGGGATATTTCTTGAACTAAGATCACCCCTAAAAATTGAAACAAGAATCTAAATACTCTTAATAACACTCCTGAAATTGAGATGTTTAACACTAAACACTTAACACTCCTGAAAAGTTTCTAATGGTTTGATTAGTTTAGCTCACAAGCAAAACAATAATCACAAGTATGTTTAAAACACAAACGAAAATATAAGTTTATTCAATGTAATATCACGCCTATATGTAGGCTACAATCTATACTAATGCAACTAGGAAAACAAAATCTATAGTTAAACTATAAAACCTAATAAGATATGTAATAATAACTAACATAGCAAATCCTAACAGAATTAGGATTCTATGTAATAATTAAGAACAAATCCTAACAGAATTAGGACTTCTTCTTTACTCTTTGCCATCCATGTCCACGCCTCCTTCCATGAGCCAAGTTACCACACAAGCCAATACTTCGTTTCTTCCCTTTAGTTCGAAACCTAGGTGCTCCATAACCAATTCAATAGGCTCATGTAGAACAAGTGCCTTTGCATCTGCATCATGACCTGACGGAGGTTTAGAGCATAGAAAAAACCACTTTAGGCACAAGAATTGTTTAGAAATGTTTTTCAGGCTAAGAGTTATGTAAAAAACACTTTCCAGCTTGTCTGTGGTACGAAAAATCCAACTTCATTTTTTTTCCCATTCGGAATTCAGGAATTTGTTGAGCATAAAAAAAATATTTTTAAGATAAATGTTGAGGGCAAAATATTTTTCACGTTCAATGTAGGGAAATACTTGTATGAAAAATCAAACTTCAATTGTCCACATTATGACGTGACAGAGATGAGGGGCATTGAAAAAAACAATTTTAGGTACATGAATCCTTTTAGAAATGTTTTTAGGGCTAAGAGTTATGCCAAAAACACTTTTCAATTTCTCTGCAGGCCACAACTGGTTTGAATAATTCGACTTCATTTTTTTTCATTTGGACTTGAGGAATCGAATGAGCATAAAAAAATGCCAATTTAGGTGCAAGAATTAGTCAGACATGCTTTCCGAGATAAGAGTTATGGGTAAAATACATTTCACATTCAATGTAAGGCACTACATGTACGGAAAATCCAACTTCATTCATTCTAGGTTCTAATATGACAGGGCTATAGAGCATGGAAAAAAAATAGTTTTACGCACCTGAAGCGTTAGACATGTTTTTAAACACTTTTCAGCTTCTGTAGGGAACAACTGGTATGAAAAATCCAACTTCATTTTTCTTCCCATTCGAATTTGAGGAATCTGTTGAGCATTAAAAAATGCTACTTTAGACGCAAGAATCAATTAATATTGTTTTCCGTTATAAGAGTTATGGAAAAAAATACTTTTCACGTTCAATGTAGTGCACTGCTTGTATAAAAATCCAACTTCATTTTTTCTACGTTATGATGTGACAGGGCTGTAGTCCATGGAAAAAATAATTTTAGGCACAATAAGCGTTTAGAATGTTTTTGCAGGCTAAGAGTTGTACCAAAAATACTTTCAGCTTCTATGGAGGGAACAACTGGTACGAAAAATCCGAGTTCATTTTTTTCCCATTTTGATTTGAGGAATATGTCGAACATAAAATAAATGCTACTTTACGCGCATGAATGAACCAGAAATGTTTTAAGAGATAAGAGTTATGGGCAAATACTTTTCACATTCAATGTAGGGTACAAATTGTACAAAAAATCCAACTTCATTTTTCCACATTCTAATGTAACGGATCCGTAAAGCATGGAAAAAACCATTTTAGGCACAAGAGTCGTTTAGAAATTTTTCCAGGCTAAGAGATGCCAAAAAATACTTTTCAGCTTCAATGTAGGGAACAACTAGTACGAAAAATCCTACTTCATTGTTATTCCATTCAGACTTAAGGAATCTATTGAGCATGGAATAATGCAACTTTAAGCGCATGAATCAATTAGAAATGTTTTCCGAGATACAAGTTATGGGCAAAAAACTTTTTTACGTTCAATGTAGGACACCACTTGTATTAAAATCTAATTAACTTCATTTTTTTCACATTTTGATGTGAAAGGGCTGTAGTCCACGGAAAAAAAAAGTTCAGGCACAAGAAGCGGTGATAAATATTTTTGAGGCTAAGAGTTATGCCAAAAACTCTTCTCAGCTTCTACTTAGGGCACAATTGGTACGAAAAATCAGACTTCATTTTTTTCCCATTCTGACATGACGAAGCTATAGAGAATGGAAAAAATCACTTTACGCACAAGAATCATTTGAAAATGTTTTCGAGCTAAGAGTTATGCCAAAAACACTATACAACTTCTATGTAGGGTACATCTGGTACGAAAAATCAGACTTTTTTTTTCCCATTGAGAGTTGAAGAATCTATTGAGCATGAAAAAATGCCACTTTAGGGACAAGAGTCGTTTAGAAATATTTTTCAAGCTAAAAGTTTTGCCAGAAACATTTTTTACCTTCTATGCATGGCACAATTGATACGAAAAATGCAACTTCATTTTTTTCCATTCGGACTTCAGGAATCTGTTGAGCATAAAAAATATTTTTGAGAAAAAAGTTCTGGCCGAAATATTTTTCACGTTCAATGTAGAGAATTACTTGTATGAAAAAGCCAACTTCATTTTTCTACATTATGACGTGACAGAGTTGTGGGGCATTGAAAAAAACAAGTTTAGACACTAGAATCCTTTTAGAAATGTTTTTGAGGGTAAGAGTTATGCCAAAAAAAATTTCCGCTTCTATGCAGGCCGCAACTGGTTCGAAAAATCCCCTTCAATTTTTTTTCCCAATTGGTGCTTGAGGAATTGAATGAGCATAAAAAATGCCACTTTAGGCGCAAGAATCAATAAGACATGTTGTTCGAGATAAGAGTTATGGGAAAAGTGCATTTCACATTCAATGTAGGGCAGTACGTGTACGAAAAATCCAACTTCATTATTTCCATATTCTAATGTGACAAGGCGGTAAAGCATGAAAAAAAACAATTTTACGCACCTGAAGGGTTTAGACATGTTTTTTAGGCTAAGAGTTATGACAAATACTTTTCAGCTTCTGCAGGGAACAACTGGAACGAAAAATCCCACTTCATTTTTTTCCCATTCGAATTTGAGGAATCTGTTGAGCAATAAAAAAATGTCACTTTAGGTGCAAGAATCAATTAATATTGTTTTTCGAGCTAAGAGTTATGGGAAAAATATTTTTCACGTTCAATGTAGTGCACTACTTGTATAAAAATCCAACTTCATTTTTTCTACATTATATGTGACATGGCTATAGTCCATGGAAAAAAACAATTTAGGCACAACAAGCATTTAGAAATGTTTTTCGGGCTAAGAGTTATGCCAAAAAACAGTTTTCAGCTTCTATGGAGGGAACAACTAGTACGAAAAATCCAAGTTCATTTATCCCATTCTAATTAAAGGAATCTGTCGAGCATAAAAAAATGCCACGTTAGGCGTAAGAATCAATTATAAATGTTTACCGAGATAAAAGTTAAGGCCAAAATACTTTTCATGTTCAATGTAGGGCCCTAAGTATAGGAAAAACCCGATTTCATTTTTCCACATTCTGATATGACAGAGGTTTAGAGCATGGAAAAAACCACTTTAGGCACAAGAATCGTTTCAAAAATGTTTTTCCAGGTGAGTTATGCTAAATAATACTTTTCAGCTTGTATGCAAGGCACACTGGTACATAAAAACCAACTTCTTCTTCCATTCAGACTTGAGGGATTTGTTGAGCATAAAAATGCTACTTTAGGCGTAAGAATCAATTAAAAATGTTTTCTGAGATAAAAGTTAAGGGCAAATACTTTTCACGTTCAATGTAGGGCACTGCGTATACGAAAAATCCAACTTCGATTTTTCCACATTCTGACGTGACAGAGGTTTGGAGCATGGAAAAAACCACTTTAGGTACAAGAATCGTTAAGAAATGTATTTCAAGCTAAGAGTTATGCAAAACACACTTTTTAGCTTGTATGCAAGGCACACAAGTACGAAAAAACCAACTTGTTTTTTTTTCATTCGGACTTGAGGAATCTGTTGAGCATAAAAAAAAATGCCACAAGAATCAATCAAAAATGTTGTCCAAGATAAAAGTTAAGGGGAAAATACTTGTCACGTTTAATATAGGGCACTATGTTTGTAACAGCACATATTCTCCCGATCAGCTTACAGATGATTAAGCACATCGAAAGAAACCTTAGTCGAGATAATCCAGACTATACCATCACAATCACTGAACTATATTGGAGAGTGTGGAGCTCCATTCCCAAAACTATTCAATTCAAATTAACTATTACATCACGGTCTTGATTCTCAAACTATGTTCTAATAAATTTTTACAGAAAATCCGACAGAGTTTTCTTTGAAAATAGGATAACCCTAAAGCGGAAAAAAATTTTAAACCCGCTAACGATTTCAATTTATAAAATACTCCAAACTACAGAACCTCAATGCTTTCGCGAAGCAACAACAAACAGAGAATAAGGAGCACTAGTTAGCGACAACTATAACAATGCCCCAGCTCGTATTAGCTTCAACTTGCAAAATTTTGACGTATAACTTCAACCTAAAAAAATTTAGGATATTGTCACCCATCATGTGACAGGCCACATAAATGACAAAACGACATACACACGTCAACAAAGCTAAGTACTATACCCATAAATAAGCTTAACACATGCTATGGTGCGTGGCTTTTACTTGAAAGCGACTCAACAATCTACATAGTCACATTGACACAATATGCATCACATCAACTCATGTTAACCACATACTTATTATATCCTTATCCGATTATTCCTTTTATATTATACCATGATCCACATAACACCAAACACAATAACGCAACTTCAAGCGATCAAATCAGATACATATTTCGTATAAATCTAATTAGTTAATCTTTCAACGTATCACGATCCCTTATAAGGAATCTGAGTTTTTACCAACTTTGATATAAACAATATACTTTTTTTTCCTTTATTTGATTTCTTATAAGAAATCCAAACTTATGCTTTGATACTGTGCCAATCATTTCTTATACTATTATAAACAACACCTTATCAGGCAATTAACATGACAACTTTTAGTATAACGATTCCTTATCGAAAATCGAACATTAGTATAACTTCCATGATATGCTTCCTTATCAAGAAACCAATATCAATATTTATATTCAAATATTGAATAAACATTCATTACTTACCTGATATGATTCTTTACCGGGAATCCAAGACCGAAACAACTTACCACAACATGATTCCTTATCGGGAATCTAATACCGAAACAACATTCATACTTTAAGATAACATTCTTTTTAAACAGGGGGAAAGAGAACGTGGCGGAGGAAATAAAGCTTACACTTCGACAATCGAGGTTGTCACCCAACCATTCGCTTTACTTTTGGCTATTAACTGTGACTTGTCATTAGCACATTTTTCCGCTAATTCAATCAGCCAAACAGAGGTTGCACATTACCTGATATATCGCCCGATTATCACTCCCATAGAGCAATGGGCATGTTTCCCTGTGGGACCCCCAAGGTTCACAATCCATGGTGTTGCTGTTCATGGCACCTCATCCATCGACTCAAACGAGCCTACATTCCCCTTTATATCACTTTCCATTATCATTCATAACATAATCATCATTCTTGGAACTCATCCAATACTAGTAGTAATTCTTATCATCTTTTAAATAACCAACGACACTAACGGACTTTGCTTTAGAGAGCTATACACATTTATCATAGTACCTTCATACGTATTTCGAGTTTAATACATTTATGCATTTACATTCACTCGATTTCCAATTATAGAACTTATAGACAACAACCACTTATAAGCAATCATCACATCTTGTATTTACCAACCACAACAAACAAAAGTTTTCTCAGCTAGAATTAGCTAAAGAGAGTTACTAAATGACTTATGTACTTATACTCTTACATGTAAATATCTTTACTCTTAAACACTTCATGCTTTTCAATCCACATTCATCTCAATAATAATGACAATAATTATCAAGCACTAGCAACAATTACAATAGGTCTCTCTCTTAGAATTAACAAAGGAGATATAACATAAATTCCACAACTCATGATTCATGAAACCTAACCATTTATGGATCATGTTATCTCGTAAGTCCAATTCCAGTTACCATTACAAATGACAATCATTACTGAATCATAACTTTATTTAGTAGAGCGAGTCAACCTCATTTCTAATTACAAGTCATTCCCCCATATAGTTGGAACTACTTTGAAGTTTTTCTTGGACATACACTTACCTAAGTAATATGAGGTATTAACTAACTTTTGGTTATTACTAATTAAGCAATAGAACAACTTAATTATATTACTCCATCAACCAGTATCAAAGTGAAATCTCATTTTACACAAGCTATGTAACTAAGTCCATAATTAATTAAGCAATAACAAATACTCACATATTATTAGCCACTATTCGTTACTCCTTTCGAAAGTTATTTCTAGCACCAACAAAGTCATATCCTTCATTTAAAAGCTAATCCAAGTGAATCTCTTGTAAGTTAACTTTGATTAACTCAAACCTCAATCATTTAACAAAGAAGTGAGTGATGTTTTACTTTATAACCAACGTGGAAGTAGTTTACTAAACTATTTGCTTTGTTTACTAAGTATTACGAAAAGAATATAAATATCTTAATTCCATTTTAGTAAACTCTAACTAGTATGCTAACTAGACTATATTAATCCACTTTATACAGTATTCCCCCATCACACTAACTAAGATATATTCACACATAAACCTTGCTATTGGACTTTGTGAGCTATTAGCTACTTGCATTTTAATCAACAATTAAAAAAAATTAATAATAACATCATGCTTTAACAACTTTAACACATAATAACATTACTAAGATTTAATCTCATATTAAATCATATGGAAAGTACCATAGATAAATTGTAAAAATTTATCTCTCAATAGCTTTAAAAAAAAGAATTTAATCTAACAAACTTAATCGACTATTAAATTTAAAGAAAAAACATAATAGTTACTAACTACTTAGTAACCGCTTTAAATTAACTAGTCAATTATCACATATAATTAACAAATAAAATTAAAGCTCATTATTTTAATTCAATTATGCCTTAAATATCAAATTAATCACCATTAATTAATTAATTTGCAAAATTATAATACACTTAAACAAAAAAAATTAAAGAACAATATAATGGTGCCAAGCACAGCTGCCACCCTCAGCAGGCGGCCCACTACCGCGCAACCACCTCGCAGAACCGGTCAGCACCAGCGTTGCTGGCCACGTTGACTAGAGGCGGCAGCCTGCGCAGCGCAGGAAGCAACCCGCACGCAGGATAGCAACCACTGCCCAGCGCAGGAAGCGACCCGCGCCAGCAACCATGCCGGTCAACATCCCGGCGGTGCGCCGGCCACCACGCCGGTCAAATTTTCGACGGTCCTCCACCCTCCCACTCAATTACCAGCAACCCTTTTGCATTATTGAATGGATCTTGTAACAATTGTTTTGGGGAAAAAAAATTAGGGTTCATATCAATTTCTGTTTAACAAAAGCCAAAAAAAAATATATAAACTAAGACACAAAATGTGATTTCAGGTTTTAATTTTGAGTATAATATATGTATATATATATATATATATATGTATATATATATATGTATGTATATATATATATGTATGTATATATATATATATATATATATATGTATATATATATATATATGTATATATATATATATATGTATATATATATATATATGTATATATATATATGTATATATATATATGTAATATATATATATATATATATATATCCATAAAAATCCAATTTTTATGTTTCGAATCGATTATTATCATAATATTAATCAAGCAGATAAACTCATATATAAATCCCTCCCTTAATTAAATTAAAATAATAATAAAAAACATCAAACAAAAAGATCATATTAATCTATGCAATAGGCTAGTTGATATCACTGCAGCCCTTCACAAGGAAGGGCTGCGATTTTAATAACAAACGCAACCCTTCATGTTTAAAAGGGCTGCTTTTTTTAACTAAAAATGCAACCCTTCTACAAGTGAAGGGCTGCATTTTTAGTTCAAAAACGCAGCCCTTTTGAAATATGAAGGGCTGCGTTACTAAAGAACGCAACCCTTCTCAAGGTGAAGGGTTGCGTTTTTAGTAAAAAACGCAGCCCTTTTAGTTAAGAACCCTAACCCTCCTTACTGAGAAGGGTTGCGGTTTTTATTCTAAAATGCAGCCCTGTAAGGTTAGAAGGGTTGCGTTTAAGAAACCACAACCCTCCTTACTGAGAAAGGTTGCGGTTTTTATTCTAAAATGCAGCCCTGTAAGGTTAGAAGGGTTGCGTTTTAGGAAAAAAACCGCAGCCCTTCGTATTTTAATTTTTTTAAAAAAAAATAAATCTGACCCCCCCCACACCCTACACTCCCCAGCCAGCAGCCCCTGCCCACCACAGCCCACCCCATGCCCACCACACCCAGCCCTTCCCACCCCCATACCCTGCCCACCCCCTGCCAGCCTGCCCACACCCAGACCCAACCCTTCCCACCCCCAGCCCACCCCTGCTCACCCCCAGGCCCATCCCCCACACCCAACCCTTCCCACCCCCATACCATGCCCACCCCTGCACACCCCCCTGCCACCCTGCCCACACCTAGACCCAACCCTTCCCACCCCTGCACACCCCCTACCAGCAGCCACACCCCTGCCACCAGCCTTGCACCCCCATCCCCATCCCACCCTTTGCAACCCCTCCACCCAGTGGCCCCCACCACCCCACCCCCCACCTAAAACCTCCCTTCGACACAAAAAAAAACCTGATGAAAATGCAATAATATATGACAAGTTTTTGAACGTAATAATTAACTTCAAATATATATCTAATAATGTAAAAAGTGTACATAGAATTGATACAAATTAGTAGATTCGGGCTAAAATGTATCATAAGCAATCATCGGTAATGTGGGACGCCAACTTATCCCAAACTTCATCTATTTATTCTTTGGTGAGGGCCCTCAAACTTGGTGTGTTATTCTTATAAACCTTGCAAAACAACCAAGGAATAAACACATAATATAATAATTCAATCATTTTCCGTAATTAGTGTTATGGCTGAATTTTTTGACAGGATGACATTGACGGAATGACGTGATAACCCGATGACATGATGCCATCTGACATGATGACGAAGTAACTATGACTTGAAGACGCAACGTTGGACGCGAGATTGGAGCAGAGCATTAAGTGGTAACGGTTCAGCTAAATAAGGAAGGAGTATAATGAGGCATAAATTCAGTCGTTAAAGAGCAAGGATAATGACGTTGGAGCATAAATGAGGAAGATCTCGCATGATTGAAGGGCCGAAATTAATGTAATAATTAGGGAATTTATTATGTATTCGTTGAGAAAAAGCCAAGGGGGGAAAAGAGGCATACAAAAGGGGGTAGAGAATCATTAGTCATTTTTTACGCATGATTATCGAAAGAACACTAGAGACAAAAGTACTTTTGTAACGTCCGTCCCTCACTAAGAAAGACAGTGAAACATAGTATATTGACGGATCTCCATCCACCTGCGGTTTTTACCCACCTTCATTGGGGTTTTCCGCGTTACCATTTTCGTGTGTTCATTCCCTTTGATCCCCATTGCATTCGTTTGTCGCATTGTCTTAAACATAATCTGGTTAAATCGTCCCAAACTTTAATTTCGTCGTAAGTGATAAATTTTAGCATAAACAATTTGGCGCCCACCGTGGGGCATAACCAGACCATCTACTGTTCAAAATCCATCAAATGGGAGAAACACCTAACCTCGAGGAAATGCAGAGACAATATGAATAGATGAGAGCAGAAATGCTCGAAATGAAGCAAGCCAATGAGCGGCTAGCTACCGATTTCAGGACATCGCAGGAGAGAATCCAGAAATTGCAGGAAGAGTTAGCGTCGTCCAAAGCTTCGAAGGTCCGACGTCGCGCTAACCTGAACGACATCCCTTTCATGGGGAACCTTTCTAAGTCGATAGTGAGGAGCCTGAAAATGACGAAGAGCCCGAGGATGAAGATCCCTTAAACAATGAAGAGAACGATCAAGGCGAAGGAGAAGCGAATCTCATGGCGAAGCGCATGGTCCAGATCGAAAAGCAGAATAAGCGCTTAATGAAGCTCATGTCCCAGCTCCCCAGGGCTCCGACACCAAGCATCGTGGAGCATCTAGACGGTTATGCAGAGTCACCATTCGTCGAAAGGATTACGAGGGCTGTGCTTCCCAAAAAGCTCAATCTGCCTACCCTCGCTGCTAATTATGATGGTTCAACCGATCCAGGTGAGCATGTCGCCCAGTACAAGCAGCGGATGTGGCAAGCGTCAATTCCTTGGCATTTGGTAGAGGGCTGCATGTGCAAGTCTTTTGGAGCCACGCTCACCGGTCCCGTTCTCAAATGGCTCGGATCCCTAAGGCCAGGGAGCATTGGCAATTTTTCCACCCTAGTCAATAAGTTCTATGAGAAGTTTGAAGGCAGTCGTAGCCTGGAAAAGAAGACGAGCGACTTATATGGCGTCGTTCAAGGACATAAAGAATCTGTTCGCGATTATTATAATCGCTTTAATAAAGAAATGATTAGCATTAAAGATCTTGATACTAAGACTGCTATTGAATGTTTCGGAAAGGATTAATCTTGCGATCAAAGCTATACAATCGTTTGACAAAGTACCCGTGCCAGCCAGACATTCGAGGAAGTCAAGTCGCGAGCATTAGCGCAGGTGATATTGGAGGAAGATGATGCCATCCTCAACACCATATCCACTCGACGTGCACCAGAGACCCCTACTGACCGGAAGGCTTTCGTCCCCAATAAGAATAATTGGCGAAGCCACCCATATAGTCCCTCAAATCAGGTAAACAATGTTACTAACGTTGTCGAAAATGCAGGTAACGACGCAAAGACGGAGTCGCCGACCTTCCCCGATCTAGACTCTTACGGATTTTCCGTCGATGTCGGAGGCGTCGTGAATGCTTTATTCAAAATCGGAGCACCCGTTCGTTGGCCAAAAAAGAGCAACCGACTGGAAGCGCAAAAAGATCAAACAAAGTGGTGTCAGTTCCATCATGACCATGGCCATAAGACGGAGGAGTGCATTGTGTTGCGATGAGAGGTCACGTTCATGCTTAATAAGGGGCACCTTAAAGACCTCTTGAGCGATAAAGGTAAAGCGTCCTTCTATAGGAATACCGTGCAATCCGACCCTCCTGCGTCGCCCACACACGTAAAGGTAATCAACGTTATTTCTGGTGGGTCTGATGTATGTGGACTCACGTATTCAGCAGCCAAAAGGCTAGTAAGAGAGGGTACTCCCTCGTCCGCCGTTTTTAAATCTTGTAGGTCAGCTGAAGAACGCAAGCTCGAAGCAATGGCAATAAGCTTTGACGACGACGACGTCTGCGACGTGGAGCATCACGATGGACTAGTCATATCCCTGACTGTCAGTAATTGCTTGTTGAAGCGGGTGTTAGTCGATGGGGGCAGCTCAGCCAACATCATATTCAAAAGCGCCCTCGAAGGTATGGGTTTGTGCGATAAAGATATTACTAAAAAATCTACTCTTTTGGTAGGGTTCAGTGGAGAGGCTCAACCTACTGTCGGAGAGATCACATTGCCAACGCTAGCCAAAGGCGTAAACTTGCCAACCAGATTTAACGTTGTGGATTGCCCGTCCGAATATAACATCATTCTCGGCACTCCATGGATACACAAGATGAAGGTCGTCCCCTCAACTTATCATCAGTCGCTGAAGTTTCCAACAAAGTGGGGCGTCCAGGAAATAAAGGGCGAGCAGAAATCTGCAAGAGAATGCTATAGTTCGTCGCTCAAACCCCCAAAAGCGTCCATCTAGCAATTAAAGGATGGATCAGCGCCCGACGCGCCCAACAAGCAATTAAATCTTGTACGTCAATACTACATCTCACTAGTATATGGTTGCGAGGTTGTCCTGCCTTCAAAAGTGAGCATCCCAACTGCGAGATGTAGTCTAACGATGGAGCGACAGAACCGCGATGAACTGGTAAACGACCTAGATACCATTGAAGAGTTGCGCGACACAGCATTGGTACGCATGGCGGCCTAGCAGCAAATAGTCGCAAGGAGCTTTAATAAAAACGTTCAGCCAAGTCCTTCATCGAAGGTGATTGGGTCCTAAGGAAAGTATTTCAAAACACACAAGAGGCTAACGCTGGTAAGCTAAGATAGAATTGGGAATGACCATATCAAATTAGTAAGGTGGTAGGCAACGGAGCCTACCAATTGGTCCGATGTGACGGAAGCTCCGTGCCACGTAGCTGGAATGCCACACACCTCAAACGATACTTCTTTTAAGCTAAGTAATAAATTTTGTTTTCCCATTCGTTGTAAAAAATAAAAAAAGATATAGGTGATAATGCTATTATATCTGTGTCGCTAGCTGCTAGCGACCATAGTGTTCTCTCACTGGGTATTGTTGAATTTCAGGGAAGCTGTTCCCGTCCATCTCGTTAACGTTCCGACGATTTTTTATAAGACATCAGGCATACTTGCATTTTACTACCATATAAAGTCTTTTGGTCCACTATTGCTTCAGCTGACGCTACGACAGGGGCACTATCATTTTAAAGCTATAACTGCTTATGACATTTCATCTATCTCTCTGACAGACACACGTAAGTATCTATGCATTTCCTATGTGTATTCTAAAGTCATTTAGTCCAAATATTGCGTCTAAACGACCAAAGATGGCTTACTGAGTGCATGACTATCCTCTAGAAACGTCAAAATAACGACTGAGACACATGCATACGATGCAAAGTAAGGACAAAAGATTAACATTGTTAAAGTTCAAAAGCAGCAAAGTAATGGTCACCCCTATAGGTGACCCAAAAGTTCGAATGATAAAAAGTTCTGGTCACCCCCATAGGTGACCCAAAATTACAATACAAACAGTCACTCCTTCGAGTGACCTAGAACAAAGTTTGATTAAAAGTTTAAGTGACAGGGGCATGATATAGAGTGCTTAAAAATTAAACGTCAGGGGCGTCTTCAGCTTCCTCCTACTCTGACGCAACAGCTGGCAAGACAGTGGATGGAGCTTCCTTCTCAGTTTTAGGGTCAGGCGGCACGTCTGACGCTATGAACCCGGCACAGGACGGGGTGTTCTCATCAACTTTTGATGAAGAGTCCGCCATCGCAGCCAGGTTTTCCTCGTCCATCAGATGCTTCATGGACCCCATGTACTTGAGGAATAGGTCAATGTCCTTATGTGGCGTCCACGACGACGTCTTTTTGATTAGGAATTGATGCATCAGCTTAGCCCTGACCCTGGTCGTCACTTCAGCCTCGAGCATATCCAGCTCATTCTTCTGTGCGTCAACGCTCGCCTGGAGCGTTGCGATTTCCTGACGCGAAGATTCCTCCAGCTTAGTCGCCCTCTGCCTAATCTCTTCCAGCTCCTCCCCATTCTTCTTTAGGACTTTTCCCATATCCTCCATGGCCTTCTTGCAAGACTCAACCTCACCGCCTTTGAACTTCGCGTCCAATTCAGCCTTCTCCATTCTCTACTTCATGGACAGATGACCCTTCAGTAGAGATGAGATCTCCCTCTTAGCTATTAGGAGATGTTGAGAAGACTGCATAGAAAAGACATGATGCACATCACTTAAAGAGTCGTAAGTTATTGTCATGATAAGCATAGTGTCTCAAAAGAAAAACAAGTGTCTATACCTGGAATAGGAGTTCTAGCCCATCTGACATCATACGGGGAAGAGTATGGTCCTTGATCCTTTCCATTGCGCTGGGGAAAAGGAACCTGTCAGCCTCAGGCCATATGGACCTCTCCAACGACATGAAGTCGTTAGGGACGGTCACAGTGTAGGAAGGACCTCTCTTGTCTGGAGGGGCCAGTAAGTCAGTTTTACGCGTTTTAGACGCGACGTCATGCTCATCGTCTAAGTGGACGGCGACCGCTGTGTCCTTCTTTGTCGACGCTGACGACAACGACGCCGCGTCAGTAGAGGACTCCCTCTTACATTTGCGCAGCACCTCAGCTAGCGCTTGCCCATCCAAACTCCCCCTAGGGCGCGACTGTGATGAACCTGTCCAGTAGTGTTTGAGTCAGTAACACGAAACCCTCTCTAAGAAAATCCTACTCAAAAATAAAGAATCAGAAAGAATAGATAGACTAACCAGATGCTATAAATGAATAACTGTCTTGAGAAGCAAATAGAATCCTTTTGAACTATCTGTCTTCCTCTGATACCTTTAGAAATTTTGTCACAGAGACTCTGAGATTCGTCACGATGCGACAACAGTTTTGGGTTAAGACCTGCAGTAGAAACGATGTAAGAGTAGTGTTAACGACATGACACGAACTTAAAAAGACTGAAAAATAAACACACCTTCGGTATTCCAGCCGCCAACCAAAGACATACCAACTTCCCCTAGCGACGACCTCTTCACAAACACAAACCTGTTTTTCCAACCTCTATCATTCGACTGGACTCCCCCGACCAGAGGTTCTAACCTCGCCTTTGCATGTAGGGCTATTCTATTTTTGGCCTTGACCCTACATTCATAGTGTAACAGTAGGTCGTGGAGGGTGAAGGCTTCTTCCCATCATGTCGATGACGCTTAGAATCCGCCAGACCTGGGGCATAATTTGCTAAGGACTGATCTGGTAAATCTGCATCAGGTCCCTTGCTAAGGGGGTGAAGGGAAGTCTTAGACCTATTTTGAAAGGGTACTCATAGAGCACCACCCATTTGGGGGGACATAATTCTGGTGGTTCATCAGATCAGCGTTCTTAATGACAGTACTTTCGGGCAAATTCCCTAAGTCTAAAAACCTTAATAGATCCTCTTCTGACATCGTTGACAGTTCATCTTCATTCTCTACCCGTTGTTCTACAGCTTTCTCTTTCCCTCTCGATTTATCTTGATTTTTTTTACAAAAGTCCTAATGCTACGTCTGCTAGGCGCCATGAGAACAGTGGAAGAAGAAAGGAAAAACAGCACGAATTAAAGGAAATAACGAACGGAAAGTGCGAAATTACCTGGTGTCAGTGATCGATTTTCCGGCGGAGGGAATAATGGAAGTTAAGGAAACTATCTTGCTTAAGGAGAGAGAAAGATTTGATGAAGTTGGAATAGAAGTTAGAACCCTTAAACCGCCCAAGTTATTTATGTCATCAAGAGCAATCATGACAACATGCCAACGGTTATAATTAAAACGACTATTTAAAAATATAAAACCACCTTTTGTGTTTTGTGACTATTGGGTTACCATATATAACTGCCTAAACGAATTTTCTTTCCTTATGTTTATGTGAGGAATTTTTTCTATAATTGATAAAAGCGAGATTCTTCTTGTGATTTTTGATATCTTAATGACTTAGAGAGAATTTCATTTGATTTAGTGATTTTTCTTAACAATTGTCTCATGGGTCTTTGTGTGACCCCGATTGAACAATTTGGGGCAAACTGTTATGGCTGAATTTTTTGATAGGATGACATTGACGGAATGACGTGATGACCCGATGACATGATGCCATCTGACATGATGACGAAGTAACTATGACTTAAAGACACAACATTGGACGCGAGATTGGAGCATAGGATTAAGTGGTAACGGTTCAGCTAAATAAGGAAGGAGTGTAATGAGGCATAAATTCAGCCGTTAAAGAGCAAGGATCATGACGTTGGAGCAGAAATGAGGAAGATCTCCCATGATTGAAGGACCGAAATTAATGTAATAATTAGGGAATTTATTATGTATTCGTTGAGAAAAAGCCAAGGGGGGAAAAGAGGCATACAAAAGGGGGTAGAGAATCATTAGTCATTTTTTACGCATCATTATCGAAAGAACACTAGAGACAAAAGTACTTTTGTAACGTCAGTCGCTCACTAAGAAATACAGTGAACCATAGTAGATTGGTGGATCTCCATCCACCCGCGGTTTTTATCCACCTTCATTGGGGTTTTTCGCGTCACTATTTGTGTGTGTTCATCCCCTTTGATCCCCATTGCATTCGTTTGTCGCATTGTCTTAAACATAATCTGGTTAAATCGCCCCAAACTTTAATTTCGTCGTAAGTGATAAATTTTAGCATAAACAGTTAGTAGTTCTAAAAATGACATATACCTTCCTAAAATTCAATCAAAAACAAATGCAAGCCTAAAACTCTACACACTAGTTATATTATATCTCATTTTATCATATTCAATAAGAAAATGGAGTTAAATGACTCGAGAAATAGGAATTGGACGCAAAAAGGCATAAATAGGCCTAAAATCACTTTTATGTTCCCGATATACAACCAACAACAAATGCAAGCCTAAGAATCTAAACAATGGTTACATTATACCTCATATAATCATGTTCAAAGAAAATTTGGGGTTAAATGACTCGATAAGTACGATTTGGGAGCGAAAAGGCGAAAATAGGCCTAAATTGACCTTTTCGTTCCCGATATGCAACAAACAACAAATGCAAGCCTATAACTCTATACAATAGTTACATTATACCTCATATAAACATGTTCAAAGAGATTTGGGGTTAAATGACTCGATAAGTACGATTTGGGAGCGAAAAGGCAAAAATAGGCCTAAATTGACCTTTTCGTTCCTGAAATGCAACAAACAACAATTGCAAACCTAAAAATCTACACAATAGTTACATTATGCCTCATATAATAATGTTCAAAATGAATTTGGGGTTAAAATCAATAAATACGATTTAGAAGCGTAAAAGGCAAAAATAGGTAGAAATTAACATATACTAATAAGTTACATACCTTTTGAAGATCATCAAATTTAGTGCAACGGTTGACGATATCGAACATGAACCTCATGATGTAATACCCACATGCAAGTCCATCTTGTTGTTGCTGACTTTATCCTTCAAAGTTCCCATAAATCTCTCAAAAGGATAGCACCACCTCAAAAACACTAGACCACACAACTTAATTTCTCGAACTATATGGACAATGAGATGGACCATAATGTCAAAGAATGCGGGGGGGGAATACATCTCAAATTTGCATAGAGTTTCAACTACTCTGGCCTGCAAGGAATCGAGGGTCGACGATTCTTGGACTTTGCTGCATATTGTATGAAAAAATGAACACAATTCTTTAATGGTGTGCCTCACATGCTTTGGAAGTATCCCACGAATTGCAATCAGTAAGAATACTTGAATCATGACATGACAATCGTGCGATTTCATACTCGATAACTTCAACTCACCATTTAAGGTAACAAAGCGCTTCATATTCGATGAGTAGCCAGTTGGGACCTTAATGCCATACAATGACTCGCAAAAAATCCGTTTCTCTGCACGCGAGATCGTGTAGCAAGCTGGTGGCAAATAATTCTTCTCCGAATCCTCCACCTTATTTTTACTTTTATGAGTTTCATCATCAACCCTTTCCTCCACTATTTTCTTCTTCCTTCCGTCCCTTTTCTGAGCCCACAACTCTGGTCGAAGCCCCTGTTTTTCCAAGTAAAGTCGTGACGCCTTAACATCTTTTGTCTTGCCCGGAATATTCATAAGTGTCGCGAGAATAGCTTCACAAACATTCTTCTCTATGTGCATGACATCCAAACAATTTTTGACCTTTAGATCTTTCCAATATGGGAGTTTCCAAAAAATGGACTGCTTGTTCCATAATCCTGTAGGTCGATCAACCTCACTAGTAGGTTTACCAATAAATGTCTCAATGCCCTTCACCTGATTATAAACTTCAGTACTAGTTAATGGTCTATGAGCAACTTCTAGCTTCTTCAACCGTCCCATCGAATGCCTTCTTCTTAAACCGATAGGGATGGTCGCGGCTGAGGAGCATTCGTGTGCGCATATACACATATTTGCAGCCCTTAAGGTGTGTATATTTCATGTCATCCAAACAAATTGGGCAGGGTTGTTTTCCTTTAGTCTTTTACCCAGATAAGTTCCCATAAGCTGGATAATCGTTCATAGTACAAAAAATCATGGCATGCAGAGTGAACATCTCATTAGCATACGCATCAAATACTAACACTTCTTCGTTCCACATCTTCTGTAAATCTTCAACAAGCGGCTGGAGGTATACATCTATTCATTTCCAGGCTGTTTGGGCCCCGATATAAGAAGCGACAACATCATGTACTTGCGTTTCATGCACAACCAAGGAGGCAAGTTATAAACCACTAAAATTACTGGCCATGTACTATGCTGCGAACTGAGATTGCCAAAAGGGTTCATGCCATTCGTACATAATCCAAGCCTCAGATTCCTATCCTCATTACCAAATGCCTTATGCACCCTGTTGATAGTTTTCCACTCAGGCGAATCAGCCGAATGCTTGAGCATACCATCTTTCTTCATACGATCTGCATGCCACCTCAAATTCTTCGCATCTCCTTTAATTGAGAACATGCGCTTAATTAAATCTAGGTATTATGGGTAGATACCACAACACCTTAGCTGGTGGTCCTTCACTACCTCCAGCTCCTTCACACTTGTACCTCGACAATCCACAACGTGGACACTCATGCAAATGCTCATACTCATTACGATAAAGCACACAATCCTTAGGACAAGCATGTATCCTCTCGTACTTTAAACCGAAAGGACACATCAGCTTCTTCGCATAATAGTACGACTTTGGCAGTTCATTTCCACCAGGGCGCATATCAGCTTCTTCCAACAATGATGTGAAACTATAGTCCGTCCAACCAGCGTTCGACTTAATGTTGAATAGTGTTACTTTATGCCTGAATTTTTTGACAGGGCGACACTGACGCAACGACACGATGACTCGATGACGTGGTGCCATCTGACATGATGACGAAGTAAATGTGACCCGAAGACACAGTGAAGGACGCGAGATTGGAGCGGAGCATTAAGTGGTAACGGTCCAGCTAAATAAGGAAGGAGTGTTATGAGCCATAAATTCAACCGTTAAAAAGCACAAATCAAGACGTTGGAGCGTAAGCATAGAAGATCTCCCATGATTAAAGCGCGAAGTTAATGTAATAATTAGTGAATTCATTTTTGTATTCGTTGAGAAAAAGCCAAGGAAAAAAGAGGGCATATAAAAGGGAGAGAGAGGTCATTGACAAGTTTTTTACGCAATATAATTGGAAGAGCACTAGAGAGAACTTAACATTCTTGTAACGACAGTCAGTCACTAAGAAAGATAGTGAACTATATTAGTTTGGTGGATCTCCAACCACCCACGGGTTTTTACCCACCTTCATTGGGGTTTTCCGCGTCACCATTTTTGTGTGTTCATCCTCTTTGATCCCCTTTGCATTCTTTTGTCGCATTGTCTTTAACATAATCTGGTTAAATCGTCCCAAAACTTTAATTTCGTCGTGAGTGATACATTTTAGCATAAACAATTTGGCGCCCACCGTGGGGCATAACCAGACCATCTACTGTTCAAAATCTATCAAATGGGAGAAACACCTAAAATCAAGGAAGTGCAGAGACAATACGAACAAATGAGAGCAGAAATGCTCGAGATGAAGCAAGCTAATGAGCGGCTAGCTACCGACTTTACGACATCGCAGGAGAGGATCCAGAAATAGCAAGAAGAGTTAGCATCGTCCAAAGCTTCGAAGGTCCGACGTCGTGCTAATCTGAACGACATCCCTTTGATGGGGAACCTTTCCGAGACAGATGATGAGGAGCCTGAAAACGACGAAGAGCCCGAGGATGAAGAGCCCTTGAACAATGAAGAGAATGACCAAGGTGAAGGAGAAGCGAATCATATGACAAAATGCATGGCCAAGATTGAAAAGCAAAATAAGCGCTTGATGAAGCTCATGTCCCAGCTCCCTGGAGCCCCAACATCATGAATCGTGGAGCATCCCGACGGAGATGCATTCGTCGATAGGATCTCAAGGGTCGTGCTTCCCAAGAAGCTCAACCTACCTACCCTAGCTGCTAGTTATGATGGTTCAGCCGATACAGGCGAGCATGTCACGCAATACAAGCAGCAGATGTAGCAAGCGTCAATTCCTTGGCATTTGGTAGAGGCCTGCATGTGCAAGTCTTTTGGAGCCACGCTCACCGGTCCCGCTCTCAAGTGGCTCGGATCTCTCAGGCCTGCATGTGCAATTTTTCCACCCTAGTCAATAAGTTCTATGAGAAGTTCGAAGGCAGTCGTAGCCTAGAAAAGCATACGAGCGACCTATATGGCGTCGTTCAAGGACCTAAAGAATCTGTTCGCGATTATTATAATCTCTTTAACAAAGAAATGATTAGCGTTAAAGATCTTGATACTAAGACTGCTATTGAATATTTCAGGAAAGGATTAATCTTGCAATCAAAGCTATACAACCGTTTGACGAAGCACCCGTGCCAGACGTTCGAGGAAGTCAAGTCGCGAGCGTTAGCATAGATGAGATTGGAGGAAGACGATGCCATCCTCAACACCATAACCACACAACGTGCACCGGAGACCCCTTCTGACTGGAAGGCTTTCGTCCCAAAGAAGAACAATTGGCAAAGCCACCCTTATAGTCGTTCAAACCAGGTAAACAATGTTACAGACGTTGTCGAAAATGCAGGTAACGACGCAAGGACGGAGTCGCCGACCTTCCCCGATCTAGACTCCTATGGATTTTCCGTCGATGTCGGAGGCATCGTGAATGCTTTATCCAAAATCGGAGCACTAGTTCGTTGGCCAAAAAAGAGCGACCGACCGGATGTGCAAAAAGATCAAACAAAGTGGTGTTAGTTCCATCATGACCATGGCCATAAGACGGAGGAGTGCATTGCGCTATGACGAGAGGTCGCGTTCATGCTTAATAAGGGGCATCTTAAAGACCTCTTGAGCGATAAAGGTAAAGCGTCCTTCGGTAGGAATACCACGCAGTCCGACCCTCCTACGTCGCCCACGCACGTAAAGGTAATCAATGTTATTTCTGGTGGGTCTGATGTATGTGGACTAACGTATTCCGCAGCCAAAAGGCTAGCAAGAGAGGGTACCCCCTCGTCCGCCATTTTTAAATCTTGCAGGTCAGCTGAAGAACGCAAGCTTGAAGTAGTGGCAATAACCTTTGACGACGACGACGTCTGCGACGTGGAGCATCACGATGGATTAGTCATATCCCTGACTGTCAGCAATTGCTTATTGAAGCGAGTGTTAGTCGATGGGGGGTCACCAACATCATTTCAAAAGCGCCCTCGAAGGTATGGGTTTGTGCGATAAGATACTAAAAAATCTACTGTTTTGGTAGGGTTAGTGGAGAGGCTCAAATACTGTCGGAGAGATACTGCAACTAGCCAAAGGCGTCAACCTGCAACCAGATTCAACGTTGTGACTGCCCGTCGAGTAACATCATTCTCGCACTCCATGGATACACAATGAAGGCCGTCCCCTCAACTTATCATCAATCGCTGAAGTTTCCCACCAAGTTGGGGTGTCCAAGAAATAAAGGGCGAGTAGAAATCTGCAAGAGAATGTTATAGTTCATCGCTCAAATCCCCGAAACGTTATCTAGCAATTAAAGGAGGGTCAGCGCCCGACGCGCCAGCGAGCAGGACGTGGATGAAGTGATGCTGATCCATCCATCCCGATCGTGTCGTTCGAATCGGAGCGACGTTGTCGCAAGAAATACGAGGTCAGTTAGTTGATTTTTTGAAAACTAACCAAGATTGTTTTGCTTGGTCCATGAAGATATGACAGGAATCAGTCCTGACGTCATTACGCATAAGCTCAACGTCAACCCCGCTCACAAGCCTGTAAAACAGAAAAGATGCAAATTCGCGCCTGAAAGGAATCAAGTCATCAATGAAGAGGTTCAGAAGCTGATCGAGACCGGAAAGATCCGCGAGGTAAAGTATCTAGATTGGTTAGCCAATGTCGTGGTAGTCAGCAAAAAGAACGGGAAGTGGAGAGTCTGCATAGACTTCACAGATTTGAATAAAGCATGTCCCAAGGATCCATTCCCTCTCCCTCATATAGATGCAATGGTTGACGCGACGGCAGGTCACGAGCTTTTAACGTTCATGGACGCGTATTCCGGGTACAACCAAATATTGATGCATCAGGACGACCAGGAAAAGACCGTGTTTGTTACTGATAAAGGTATATATTGTTATAAGGTTATGCCTTTTGGTTTGAAAAATGCAGGTGCCACATATCAGCGACTGGTTAACCAAATGTTTGAAGATCAACTAGGTGACACCATGAAAGTGTACATAGACGATATGCTTGTCAAATCCAAGCGAGCAAGCGATCACATCTAGCATCTGTAGGAGGCTTTTGACGTCCTATGAAGGTATGGCATGAAATTAAATCCTACTAAGTGCACATTTCGAGTGTATGCAGGAAAGTTCTTAGGGTACGTCGTTACGCAACGAGGAATTGAAGCCAGCCCGGATCAAATAAAGGCCATCGTCAAGGAGGTGCAAAAGTTGACCGGTCATGTAGCCGCGTTGAATCGTTTCATATCCCGGTCATCTGAAAAATGCCACCTATTTTATGACGTCCTAAGAAAGAATAAGGGGTTCGAGTGGTCGCAACAACACGAAAACGCGTTGCAGAAACTTAAGAGCTACTTAGCGTCACCGCCATTGCTGTCGAAGCCAAATATCGGAGAGACGTTGCAGCTCTATCTCGGGGTAAGCAATGTGTCCGTCAACGCTGTCCTGACGCGGGAAGCAGAAAGCCAGCAGCTACCAATCTACTATGTCAGTAAGTGTCTGCTAGACGCGGAGACCAAGTATTCTTCATTAGAGAAGCTCATTTTAGCCATAGTCGTAGCTGTTAAAAAGCTTAGGCACTATTTTGAAAACCATACTGTTATCGTTATGACTAATTATCCTTTCAAGTCTGTCTTGCGACACCCAGAATTGACAGGACGCATGAGCAAGTGGGCAATAACACTCAGCACGTACGACATCCAGATTCATCGAAGAACCGCTATCAAGTCACAAGCTTTGGCAGATTTTGTGGCAGACTTTAGCCCAGAGCTAGAAAAGCTTGCGGACGACGAAGTCGCAAAGATTAATCAAGTAAACGACGACTCTTGGATACTGTTTGTTGATGGATATTGTTTTCGTGGTGCAGGTTTAGGCATTGTGCTAAAGTCGCCACAAGGGGGCAAGATAATACGAGCCATTTGTTGTATTTAGAGCGACGAATAACGAAGCCGAGTACCAGGCGCTCAAGCGGAATACGTTAGCAGAGGACATGGGAGCGAAAGCATTGAAAGTCTTCAGCGATTCACTGCTGATAGTCAGCCAAGTCAAAGGCGAATTCGCGGCAAAAGACTCTAAAATGGCCATGTATTTAGAAATAGCTCAGAGTAAAAGTAAAGTGTTTAATTCATTTGCCATTATGCAGATACCTAGGGACCAGAATACGCAAGCAGATGCATTGGCCAATCTCGGATGTTCTTTAAGGGACGTTTCATTTACGTCCGTCCCTATAGTTCATTTGACAAATCCTGCTATCGCTAGGAGCGTTGGGGACGCTGTCACGACGAGAGTCGAACAACTTCAAGACAACCATGAGGTCGTCAGTAACATCGATGATCTCGCATCTGAGAGCGACCCTGACGCTGAGGAGGTAAGTATCAGTTAGACAAAACCGCTTTATGATTTCTTTAGCAACAATGTACTCCCAACAGATAAGGCGGAAGCACGCAGAATTCGGTTCAAGGCGTCGCGATACATACTCATTCAAGGAGTAGTGTTCCAAAAGTCTACCGCGGGCCCTACCTGCGCTGTTTGGAAAAAGGATTAGTGGGGGCAAGTCCTGAAGGACATGCATGAATGCACTTGTGGAAATCACTCAGGAGGACGCAGCTTATCCAATAGAGTATTGCGAATGGGATATTATTGGCCAACAATGAGGAAAGACACAATAAGGTATGTCGCCAAATGCGATAGTTGTCAACGACATGCAGGTATGACGCATAAACCTTGTGAACTTTTGCATCCTACTCTAATACCTTGGCCTTTCATGAAATTACCTCCAGCCCCAGGTCAGAAGGTCTTTATGTTGGCACTAACTCACTACTTTTCTAAGTGGATTGAAGCAGGTTCTTTTCAACAGGTACGCGATAAGGAAGTGATTTCTTTTATATACACTAACAATATTTGCAGGTTTGGTGTTCCGTCCGAGATAGTATGCGACAATGGGTCGCAGTTCATTAGCAACGAGACAAGACGTTTCTGCGATGAATGGGGCATAACGTTGTTAACGTCAACACCAAGATACCAGTAAGCCAATGGACAGGCTGAGTCCAGTAACAAGACGATCATTGACTCTTTGAAGAAGCGACTCACAGCCAAGAAGGGTAAATGGGCGGAGGCATTGCCATCCATCTTATGGGCTAATCGCACGACACCGCGCACTACGACTGGACAAACACCGTTCTCACTAGTCTATGGTTGTGAGGCTGTCCTGCCTTCAGAGGTGAGTGACCCAACTGCGAGATGTAGGCTAGCAACGGAGCGACAGAACCACGATGAATAGATAAACGACCTAGATACCATTGAGGAGTTGCGCGATGCAGCATTGGTACGCGTGGCGGCCCAGCAATAAATAGTAGCGAGGAGCTTTAATAAAAATGTCTAAGCCAAATCCTTCGTCGAAGGTGACTGGGTCCTAAGGAAAGTATTCCATAACACACAAGAGACTAACGCTGGTAAGCTAGGACAGAAGTGGGAAGGACCATACCAAATTAGTAAAGTGATAGGCAATCGAGCCTACCAATTGGTCCGACGTGACGGAAGCTCCGTGCCACGTAGCTGGAATGCCACACACCTCAGACGATACTACTTTTCAGCTAAGTAATAAGCTTTGTTTTCCCAATCGTAAAAACAAAAAAAAAAAGAAAAAATAAAAAAAAAGATATAGATAGATGGTAATGCTATTATATTTGTGTTTCTAGTTTCTAGCGACCATAGTGTTCTCTCACTGGGTACTAGTCTTATATGCACGCTATGCGTGCGAGAGTCGTTGTTAAATTTAATTAATTGCATAAATTTAAGTTTAATACAGAATTTAGAATTTCTGTTATAAATAATTTAAGGTTTGATGTCTTTTTTATGCAATTTATTAAGATATGATAAAAATTCCTTTTTTGCTCTTGGCTTTTGTAGACGGAAATTTAGTTAATAATATTGTACTTTTGTTTGTAGAAATAAAAGGGCAAAGATGAAGAAGAAACATAATGGAAGTAGGAGTTAGAGATAAATTAGGAAGAAGAACTGTCGTTTGCGTTTTGGTGCGATTTCGTAAAAAATTGTCATTCTGTGGTTATTTGTATTTTTATTTTTTTTCCTTTTTTTCGTGTCATACCCCTCTTTACATATAAGAGTACTATCACATATATCATAAAGATGTAATTTCCTAAATTTGATGAGGATAAAATGGACTTTTATAGTTTGGTGTCCTACCCCTATTAACATACATAATAGAGATATATAATTATGCATTTAAAATAACTTTTTAAATAGTTTCGCACGCATAACATGCATATAAAGCTAGTATGAGCTTAAATGAACTTACCCAAAAACTTGTTAAACCTTATTAGATCTCATCTAAAATTATGATATTGTCGATAAAATAAAAAAGAGTATTTTATTTTATAGTATTGTAATTATATTGATACATAAGAACACCTTTTTAAATAAGTATGAATTTGACTAATATAATTAAAAAAAAATCTCACGGAAATGGACCTGTTAACCAAAATATGTGGCTTGTGTGAGCAACCCAATTACACTTATTTCACTCTATTGATCATACCCAACTTTCCAATTACACATTTACACTCATAAAAGTAACCCAGTTTCCCGATCTCTCTCTCTAGAGTCTAGCTCATCTCTATTCATACCCAACTTTCCAATCTCTCTCCAAATCTCATCTTATTTTACAACCAACAAATCTTATCTTATTCATACTCAATTTATAAACCTCATCTTATTTCGGTATATTTTCCTCTTTTTTATATTGATTCTCCTCCTCATCTCTCTATATTTTGGGGTTTGTGAAAGGTGATTTCGGGGAGTGGTCGGCATTGGTATTGGTCAGTTTTATAATTGATGGTGGTGATCGACGAAGTTGGAAAGAGCGTTGGTGGTTTATGTGTTAGTTGACGGCGGCGATGGAGGTGGTATCATTGTTCTTTTCCTGGTATATATCTTTTGAAGATGACAGGTTGTAGGTGAGTGTTAAATCGGCTCAATTTCTTTTTGCATGTGTATTTCAAAATTAACGTTTTTAAATACTTTTTGCTGGGTAATTGTATGTATTGAAGAAATGGTAAAAATTAGATCGAAAGTTTGAAGAAATTAAATTCAGGCTAAGTTGATTTGGGAAAAAAATATTAGTAGGAAGTAGAATTATTGCAAGATAAGGAGTAACATAATACTTTATTAGTGTTAAGATTCATCTCTATCCATGTCTTAGTGGTAGTATAAATATAGGAGTAGACGTTTTGTAGAAGTCATGTGTATAAATGCTTTCACTTTTCACTAACTTGATAATATGGGTTACTATATTTTAAAATAATTCTTTCGATTGTAAATTACCTATAGTTAGTAGTAGTATAAAACTATAAATTATGATAGGAGTATGATTCATCTACTCTTAAAGATTACCAATCTAGCTTTTCAATTATGGTATAAATGGTTCGTTTGGGAAAAACTTTTTAGCAGGAAGTAGATTCTTTTTTTTTTTTCTCCAATTTGTGTGGGTTCCAAATTTTTTACTTATTCAAGAATTTGTGTTCTGTTTCTTAGTGAGTTTGCCATAATGCAAAAATGATAGTTTTTTTTTTGGCTTAATTCGAATTGATAGAATTTTGGCTCATCATAACACGGTCAAAATAAATGTATTGTGGCTCAACTTATGTTAAAAAGAAATACCTTTTCTGAAAGCTGAACTTGAGTTTGTCTTTTGGCGGATGAACTTGCGATTGCCCTTAGAACTTGAAATTGCCATGTCGACTACTTATAAAATCAAACGAAAATGTAATTGTATTAGTTATAAAATATATCTGTTGTATAATATTCGAGAACAATATGATATGTAGTTACCTGCTATTGGTCTCACATAATGTTTTTGCAGATAAACGGGTGGGAGACTCTGCATAGAATGATCAGGAGTAGAGGAAGAAGGGAGAAGAGGAAGAAGTGTGAAGGAAACTGCCGAAATTGTAACTTCTAATGGAGTGGGTTAGTTTTTTTTTTTAGGAAGGAGGGAGTGGAAACTGACGTTTTTATTTTTTTTAATGATTTTATTTTGTTTTGTTTTTTTTAATTAATTTGTTGTAGTTTTTAATTTAGGAAGGATAAAATGGGGCTTTCATTATTTTGGTGTCCCCCCTCTCTTCCCATATAGAATAGAGATTATTGAATTGCAGGGAAGTTGTTCCCGTCCAACTTGTTAACGTTCCGACGATTTTTCACAAGACATCAGGCAGATTTGCATTTTGGTACCATGTAAAGTCTTTTGGTCCACTATTGCCTCAGCCGACGTTATGACAGGGGCACAGTCATTTTAAAGCTATAACTGTCGACGACATTTTGTCTCTCTCTCTAGCAAACACACGTAAGTTTTTATATATTTCCTATATGTATTCTAAAGTCATTTAGTCCAAAAGTTACGTCTGAACGACCAAAGATGGCTTTTACTAATTTCAAACATTACGTCTGAACGACCAAAGATGGCTTACTGAGCGCGTGGCCATACATGAGACATAAAGCAAGGACATAAGATCAATTTTGCTAAAATCCAAAAGCATCAACGTAATGGTCACCCTCGTAGGTGACCCAAAAAGTTTAAAACGATAAAAAGTTATGGTCACCCCCATGGGTGACCCAAAAGTACAGTACAAATAGTCACTCTTTCGAGTAACCTAAAGTAGAGTTTATTTAAAAGTTTAATGGCAAGGGCATGATATAAAGCGCTTAAAGCTTAAAACTTAAACGACAGAGGCGTCTTCAGCTCCCTCCTTCTATGACGCAACAGCTGGTAAGACAGTGGCTGGAGCTTCCCTCTCAGTCTCAGGGTCAGGTGGCACGTCTGATGCTATGAACCCAGCACTGGACGGGGCGTTTTCATCAACCTTTGATGAAGAGTCCGCCATCGCAGCCAGGTCCTCTTCGTCCATCAGATCCTTCATGGACCCCATGTACTTGAGGAATAGGTCAATGTCCTTCTGTGGTGTCCACGACACCGTCTTCTTCATTAGAAACTGGTGCATCAGCTTATCCCTGACCCTAGTTGTCACTTCAGCTTCGAGCATGTCCAGCTCATTCTTCTGTGCATCAACGCTCCCCTGGAGCTTCGTGATTTCATGACGAGAAGATTCCTCCAACTTAGTCGCCCTATGCCTTATCTCTTCCAGCTCCTCCCCATTCTTCTATAAAGCTTTTTTCATATCCTCCATGGCCTTCTTGCAAGACTCCACCTATCGCTTTTGGACTTTGCGTCCAATTCAGCCTTCTCCATTCTCTGCTTCATGGTCAGGTGACCCTTCAGTAGAGATGAAATCTCCCTTTTAGCCATTAGGAGATGTTGAGAAGACTGCATAGAAAAGACATGATACGCGTGACTTAGAGAGTCAAAAGTTATTGTCATAATGAGCATAGTGTATGAAAAGAAAATCGAGGGTCTACACTTGAAATAGGAGTTCTAGCCCGTCCGACATCATACGAGGAAGAGTATGGTCCTTGATCCTCTCCATTGCGCTAGGAAAAAGGAACCTGTCAGCCTCAGGCCATATGGACCTCTCCAACGACATGAAGTCGTTAGGGACAGTCATAATATAGGAAGTACCGCTCTTGTCTGGAGGAGCTAGGAAGTCAGTTTTGCGCGTCTTAGACGCGACGTCATGCTTGTCGTCCAAGTTGTCGACGACCGCTATATCCTTCTTGGACGACGCTGACGCAGCGTCAATAGAGGACTCCCTCTTACGCTTGCGCAACATCTCAGCCAACGCTTGCCCGTCCAGACTCCCCCTAGGACGCGATTGAGATGAACCTGTCCGGAAGTGTTTGATTCGTTAGTATGAAACCTTCTCTGGTAAAGTCCTACCCAAGAGTAAAGAAAAAAAAATTAAAATTAGATAGACTAACTAGAAGCCATAGATGAACAACTGTCTTGAGAAGCAAAAAGAACCCTTTTGAACTGCCTATCCTCCTCCGATACTTTCAGAAATTTGTCACAGAGACTTTGAGATTCGTCGCGATGTGACAACAGTTTTAGGTTAAGACCTGCAGTAGAAACGGTGTAAGAGTGGTGTTAACGACATGGCACAAACTTAAAAAGACTTAAAATAAACACACCTTCGGTATTCAAGCCGCCAACCAAAGACGTCCCAGCTTCCCCTAGCGACGACCTCTTAACAAACACAAACCTGTTTTTCCAACCTCTGTCATTCGACTGTATCCCCCCGACCAGAGGCTCTAACCTCGCCTTTGCATGTAGGGTTATCCTATTTTTCGCTTTGACCCTAATCTCATAGTGTAACAGTAAGTCGTTGAGGGTGAAGGCTTCTTCCCACGGTGCCGTCACCCTGCCGATGACACTCAGGATCCTCCGGACTTGGGGCATAATTTGCCCAGGGCTGATTTGTTAAATTTGCATCAGATCCCTTGCCAGGGGGTGAAGGGAAGTCTAAGACCTATTTTGAAAGGGTATTCGTACAGCACTACCCATTTTTGGGGACACGACTCTGGTGGTTCGCCAGGCTCAGCGTTCCTAATGACAGTACTCTCAGGCAAATTCCCTAAGTCTAAAAACCTTAAAAGATCCTCTTCTGACATCGTTGACAGTTCATCCTCATTTTCTACCCTTGGTTCTACAGCTTTCTCTTTTCCTTTCGATTTTTCTTGGTTCTTTACAAAAGTCCTAATGCTATGTCTGCTAGGTGCCATTAGAACAGTAGAAGAAGAGACAGTAGAGCGAATCAAAGAAAAAAATGAGCAGAAAAGTGTGAAATTACCTGGTGTCAGCGATCGATTTTCCGGCGGAGAGAATAATGGAAGTTAAGGACGCTACCGTACTTAAAAAGAGAGAAAGATTTGATAAACCGCCCAAGTTAGTTATGCCAACAATGAGTAATCATGACAGTCGTGCAAATGGTTATAATTAAAATGGCTATTTAATAAAGAAAACTACCTTTTGTATTTTGAGACTCCTGGACTACCAAAAATAACCGCTCAAACAGATCTCCTTTCCTTCCTTGCGTCTCTTTGGAAATTTTCCTTTTTTCTATAATTGACAAGAGCGAGATTTTTTGTGATTTGTGATATCTTAATGACTTAGACAGAATTTCATTTGATTTATTAATTTTTTAACAATTGTCTCATGGGCTTTATGCCACCCCGATTCAACAATTGGTGGCAAACTGTTATGGCTGAATTTTTGACAGGGTGACACTGATGCAACGACGCGATGACTCGATGACGTGATGCCATCTGACATGATGACGAAGTAAATGTGACCCGAAGACACAGCGAAGGACGCGAGATTGGAGCGGAGCATTAAGTGGTAACGGTCCAGCTAAATAAGGAAGGAGTGTTATGAGCCATAAATTCAGCCGTTAAAAAGCACAAATCAAGACGTTGGAGCGTAAGCATAGAAGATCTCCCATGATTGAAGCGCGAAGTTAATGTAATAATTAGTGAATTCATTTTTGTATTCGTTGAGAAAAAGCCAAGGAAAAAAGAGGGCATATAAAAGGGAGAGAGAGGTCATTGACAAGTTTTTTACACAACATAATTGGAAGAGCACTAGAGAGAACTTAACATTCTTGTAACGACAGTCAGTCAGTAAGAAAGATACTGAACTATATTAGTTTGGTGGATCTCCAACCACCCGCGGTGTTTTACCCACCTTCATTGGGGTTTTCCGTGTCACCATTTATATGTGTTCATCCCCTTTGATCCCCCTTGCATTCTTTTGTCGCGTTGTCTTTAACATAATCTGGTTAAATCGTCCCAAAACTTTAATTTCGTCGTAAGTGATAAATTTTAGCATAAACAGTTACCACCGCGGAAAGTTTGGTGTACTTTGTATAACCTGGATACAACGGCTTTTCAGCAGCCTCAGACATAGACTAAAAAATACGAGGTCGTCCACACAACTGATCTTCAACCTCGTGTATCATCTCGTCTACCCGATCCCTATCGTCATCTCCAAACTCATCATCCAAATTCTCATCCCCTAACTCATCATCCTTCTTTTCTTTAAATACATCATTCTTTACTCTAGAGCTTCCTATATACCTCCCCTGCTCACCATGCCAAACCCATACGTGGTATTGAGGCCTAAATCCACGGCGAAAGACATGCTCCCTAACCACATGTATACTATCAACCTTGCTCACATTTCTACAATCGACACAAGGACAATAAAAGTCGACTACTCTAGAGGATGTTTGATATTCTAATGCAGTTGTACAGAATTCCGAGACCCCTTTCACAAACTTAATCGATTCACGACTACCATACATCCAAGTACGATCCATCTCATTCAAGAAGACCACCTCTAATAATTAAACACAACCATTCATTATAATGCATCAATCATTATTAAAGTACATACACTCACATATTCAAATCACACACGTATAGAGCAAGCTAAGATAATCACTCCAACCTAACCCATCCTTGGACGTCTAATCTCACTAGTGAATATATACTAGCTTTTCAATTCTAAGGAAAATCCGGCAGCATTTCCCAACAGTTCTCCAAGTACACAATGTAGATAATTGTTATCTACATATGTACCCAGAGAACAATGTAGAGAAACGATAAGCGAAGAATTTCCTCAGAATTGAAAAGAAGACACACATTCACCACCTAAGTGAGATCAAACGTCCAAGAATAGTCCCAAACCGGGGACTATTCAAGACTTACTCCTAATAAGTCTTGAACGAGTATCTAGGCATATGATGATGATTCAAATAACTTATAGATTTCATAGCTAAATTACATTGCGTTTCATACAATCTCATATCAAGAAATATACATATACATTATAAAAAATACATATATACATCAATAAATTATCATAACTTAATCAATTTGAAGCACGTGACAACTTTGTCTCATTAACAAATTAAATCAAACAAAAAAGACAACGAAATTAAACTAGTACCTCTTAACACCAACGACGAGCAATGAAGAGAGAAGAGATAGTTGGAACTTTATTTGCCTTCCTTAGCCTCTTCTTCATACAATTAACAAAACCCACATTGCACATTAATCATTTAATTCAATTAAGAAAAACAGAAGTAACTTAAAAACAAAATTAATTCATACTTAATCTTGTTGCCGCTTGTGGGTGGTGGCGTTGCGTAGTCGTGGAGGAGCTCCACACCCTATCCACTCAAATGGCGGAGAAGAGAAGAGAAGGGTAGTGGTGATGGTGGAGGTCGCGGCTACACGTGGTGGGTGGTGCGCAAGGTGGTGGTGGAGCAGTGGTGGGCAGTAGTGGTCGGCAGCAGTGGTACGGAAACCTCCCGAATTGCAGCACTGGTGGGCAGCAGGGGTGGGCAACAATGTGGTGCGCAAGGTGGTGGTGGAGCACGTGGTGGTGCACTCGAATTAGGAATTTTCTCGCAATGTGGTGCGTAAAATTTTTCTAAGGGAGGGAAAGGAAGAATTGTGCTTGAATTGGTTCTATACAGCATGCGCGTATTATTCAATAAAAAAAAAGATAACGAAGGGCTGCGCTTGTCAAAAAAAAAGCACAGCCCTTCATAACAGAAGGGCTGCGTTTTTTTGACAAGCGCAACCCTTCACTTAAAAGGGTTGCGCTTGTAAAAAAACGCAGCCCTTCTTACAGTAAGAAGGGCTGCGTTTTTAGTCAAGCGCAACCCTTCACAAAAAAGGGTTGCGCTTAAATAAAAAACGCAGCCCTTCTTACTGTAAGAAGGGCTGCGTTTTTTTACAAACGCGGCCCTTTTTTGTGAAGGGTTGCGCTTTTCTTCAAAAATGCAGCCCTACATGTAAAAAGAGTTGCGTTTTGTTTAAAACTGCGGCCCTACAAGAAAGAAGGGCTGCGTTTTTGAAGAATACGCAGCCCTTCCAGCGCAACCCTTCCTTTTTTCCCCTACGGCTCGTTTGGTAGTTGGTCATAAATGGTGGTAATGGGAATGAATTTGCGTGTAAATTTGTGAAAAATATCATTGTCCATTCCCATGGTAATGCTAATTTATCCTAAAATGTCCACTTTCCTTCTTGAATTTTCATTCCCATCCAATACCACCTTGTAGGTGGTAATGAATGGTAATGAAAATTGCTTCCCCTTGGAGGCAAAAACACAAGTTTAGGGGTGAGATTGTTTGTCCATGGAGAAAAAATGCTTCCCCATGGACATTTTAAGGGTGCTTCCCTAATAAATTATACATAAAATCCATTCCCATTACCGCAATTTATTAACGACAACCAAACGGGCCGCTAGTGAAAACTAACATATTCAATTCTTACTAATAATCTTCTAATCATTCCTCTCCAAATAACTTTTGAACTCTATAACTCGATCTTATGATCTCAACAAAATGATATCAATTAATACCCATTTGCTGAGATCTCGTTGGAAAATCATTTACTTAAGCAAATCATATAAATTTTCTTGAAATATATACACACTTGTAAGTAAATAATATCACAAACAATCAAGTCATAACAAGATAACTTTATACACATTAGCAAATATACACGCAATTATTACCTATTCATATAAATGGATCCATATTGCACATTCATAAGCGCCAACATTCATACAACTTGATTCATTTATACCTAAATCTTTAGTCAATCCATTAAACCTATTTTCAACCCTTACACTATCATATGGAGATCACAGCGTATCGAAAACAAATCAAGCTCCAATACCACTTGTAACAGCCCGAATTCTCCCGACCAGCTTACAGATGATTAAGCACAACGAAAGAGACCCTGGTCGAGATAACCCGGACTATTACCATCACACTCATCGAACTACATTGGAGTGTGTGTAACTCCATTCCCAAAACTATACAATTCAAATTAACTATTACAACATGGTCTTGATTCTCAAACTATATTCTAATAAATTTTTACAGAAAATCCGACAGAGTTTCCTTTGAAAATAGGACAACCCTTAAGCGGAAATTTTTTATAAACCTGTTAACAATTTAAATTTATAAAATACTCCAAACTCAACAACCTCAATGCTTTCGCAGAGCAACAACCAAAAGAGAATCAGGAGCACTAGCTAGTGACTCTTAAATACAGAATTATGCTATAACTAATTTAATTGCTAACTATTACAACGTCGAGCATCCTCACTTTGATAACAATTATAACAATGCGCCAGCTCGTATTAGCTTCAACTTGCAAAATATTAACTTACATCTTCAACCTGAAACATTTAGGATACCGCCACCCACCAAGTAACAGGCCACATAAATGACAAAATGACATACATACATCAACAAAGCCGAGTAATATACTCCTAAATAAGCATAACACATGCTTTGGTGGCTTATACTTGAAAATGACTCAACGGTCAACATAGTCACATTGTCACAACATGCATCACATCAACTCTTGTTGACCACATACTTATTACATCCTTATCCGATTAATCTTTTTATATTATACCATGATCTACATAATAGTAAACACCACAACGTGACTTCAGCGATCAAATTAGATACATATTTCATATAAATCTAACTAGTTGATCTTTTAACTTATAACGATCCCTTATATGGAATCTGAGTTTACCAACTTTTATATAAGCAATATACTTTATTTCCCTTAATTGATTTCTTATTAGAAATCGAAACTTATGCTTTGATACTCAGCCAATTATTTCTTATACTATTATAAACAACACCTAATCAGGCAATAAATAGCATAACAACTTTTACTATCACGATTTCTTATCGGGAATCTAATAACATGATACGATTCCTTATCAAGAATTCAACATCAGTATAACTGACCATGATATGCTGCCTTATCAGAAAACCAATATCAATACTCATATTCAAATACTGAATAAACATTCATTACTTACCATATATGATTCCTTATCGGGAATCATAATCAAAACATCTTACTACAATGTGATTCTTTATCGGGAATCCTATGCCGAAACAACATTCATACTCTGAGATAACATTCTTTTTATATAAGGGGAAAGAGAACGCGGCGGAGGAGTCAAAGCTTACACTTTGACAATGGGGGTCATCACCCAACCATTCGCTTTACTTTTGGCCAATAATCGGGACTAGTCCCAAGTACATTTTTCCGCTGATTCAATCAACCATCCACAGGTTTCATATTACCTGATATATCGCCCGATTATCGCCCCCACAGAGCAATGGGTAGGTTTCCTTCACTAGTAGAATAAATCCTTAATGGCAGTTTTGTCCGCGCAACAATTAAGAGCGCAACAATAGGAAATTAACCTATTGCTGCGGTTCCTCGCAAAAACCGTGGCAATTATTGGTTCCTTGCAAAAGGTTTATTGTTGCGGTTTCGTCCCAAAACCGCAACAATGGACGTAGGGCAGGTAAAATAGTTTTTTTTTTCATTACTCAAGGCGTAAATTTTTGGTAGTTATAATACACTTATAATATAAACATTTTTAAATCCAAGGTGACTATTGCAGTACAATAACAACACAAAAGTAACTAACCCAATAGTGCCACATATTAAATAGAAATAATATTTTCAAACCCTAACTACAAAATATAAAAAAAAAATGAAAACAGAGCTAATTAGGAAAAAAAAAATGAAAAAATGAAAAAGAAAAAAAAAAGAGATATATATAGAAGTACAGAGAACTAACATTAGATCTTGAAAAGGGGCGGACGAAGGGCATTAGTGCAAACGGTGTTGGTGCGAACGACCTAGTGCGAACGAAGACGACGAATGATTCGAGACGAACGACCTGGGTCTAATGACTCGAGACGAACGCCTTAATATTTTTAAGGAACGGTGTTGGTGCGAATGACTGATGAGAGGTGACGGCGAAATCAGAAAATCGGAAAATCGTCGGTCATAATTGGAGAAGAGAAGTGGCCATTACACGCTGTTTGTTAAGGGGAGAAGTGACGACGATTTTCCGGCTGACACGAGGAAGGAAAAGAGAAAGGAAGAGACAGAGGTGATGAGGGGGAGGAGAGGCGTGAAAGTTGAACCTGATGAGAGGAGGAGAGAGAGTGAGAAGAGTGAAACCCTAACTTAACAAGGAAACACTAGAGATGAACCTTTACCATTAATTTTAGAAGCGTATTGCCGCGGGTTTTTGAAGGAACCGCAACAATAGGTTCAAATAATATTTTTTTATATTATTTTAATATATTGTTGCGGTTCTTGTCAGAAACCGCAACAATATGTTTGGTCAAATAGTCAAAAAATTTCAAAAAGTTTCCGTTAAAACCATATTGATGCGTTTTTCGGCCCAAACCGCAGCTATATGGTTATTTTATATTTTTCCTTTTCTTTTTACGTTATATATTGTTGCGTACACTAGAAAAATAAATGCTACTTGTTGCGAGTAAAAAGTGCCCTATTGCTGCGGTTTTGGGTGCGCAGCAATTAAGGGGGCAACAATAGGTATGTTTTTGTGTAAAACCACAACAATATATTTATTTTATATCAGATTCAGAAAGCATATTGCTGCGGTTTATGGGAAAAACCGCAGCAATATGATGTATTTAATAATAAAAGATAGACATATTGCTGCGGTTTTTTGGGGAAACCGCAGCAATAGGTACAGGTACAGGTAAATTTTTTTTTTTTTAAAGATTTTACCATCAAATTTGAAAGACAAAAAGGTTAAAAGAAAATAAATACTACTGATTGAAACTAATAGCAAAAAAATATTACACAAGAATTCAAAAACATAAAAAATACAAATTGAAATATATTATTACAATATATCTAAGGCAGAGTATAAAAACCAAAATTACAATACCAAAAATACAGCAAAAATATTTAAAGTAGAGTATGAAAAACCAAAATCATATAATTTATACACAAATAATTACAAAAATATTATAATAACAACAATTACAAAAATAAAACAAAAAATAAAAATGGGCTAAGGACTTGAAACACAAGGAATTGTCGACGGCAACAACAGTATAACAAAACGCGACGCTGAGAGGCTTCGACGGCGAAAGGGCGAGACCACGAGCGGCGGCGGGACGACGATGGGCTTCGCCGGTCGAACGACGAGCGACGATGAGGAGAAAAGGTCGGAAATGGCGTTTCGCGTGGTCGAACGACGGCCGAGATCTGTAGGATGGTCCGATGAAGAGGAGGAGAGAGAAAAGACGGGTCCGATGAAGAGGAGGAGAGAGAAAAGACGGGTCCGATTGTATGAAGAGAGAGGGGAAGAAGAGGAGGAGAGAGAGAAAAGGAGGATGATAACGCTGAGATTTGAGAGAAGGAGAACGGCGCCCAACTAGGTTAAATGAGAGGAGTTAAAGGAATGCTATTTGGGCCCTTATATATTTAATTTTAAAGATATATTGCTGCGGTTTTAGGTAAGAACCGCAGCAATATGTCAAATATTATTTTTTAAATATTATTTTAATATATTGCTGCATTTTTTGCCAGAAACCGCAGCAGTATATCTAGTCAAATAGTCAACTTATTTTGAAAAAATTTTCGCTGAACCATATTGCTGTGGTTTTCGGCTGAAACCGCAGCAATATATTATTTTATAATTTACCTTTTTCTTTTACGTGATATATTACTGCAAATGGGTAAAACCGCAGCAATATCACTGCAACAATAAGCAATTATTCTACTAGTGGTATAGGTAATCTCGCAACAATAAGCAATTATTCTACTAGTGCATGTGGGGATCCCCCCCTAAGGTTCACAGTCCTTGGGCGTACTGTTCATGTCACCTCATATGTCGACTCAGACGAGGCTACTTTCCCCTTAGATCACCTTCCATTATCATTCATAACATAATCATCATTCTTGGAACTCATCCAATATTTGGAGTACTTCTTATCATCTTTTGAACAACGAACCACACTAACGAACTTTACGTTAGAGAGCTATACTTATTTATCATAGTACATTCATACGTATTCGGGTTTAATACAATTATATATTTACGTTCACTGAATTTCCAATTATAGAACTTATAGACATCAACCGCTTATCAGCAATCACATCTTGTAATTATCAACCACAATAACAAATATTTTTTCAGCTAGAATTAGCTAACGAGAGTTACTAAATTACTTATGTACCACTTATACTCTTACATGTAAATTTCTTTACTCTTACAAACTTCATGCTTGTCAATCCACATTCATCTCAATAATAATCACAATAGTTATCAAGCACTAGCAACAATTACAATAGTTCTCTCTCTTCGAATTAGCTAAGGGGAGATAACATAAATTCCACAACTCAGGATTCATGAAATTTTGATTAAACTTAAACATTTATGGATCATGTATCTCGTAAGTCCAATTCCAATTAGCATTATAAATGACAACCATTAATGAATTATAATTTTATTTAGTGGAGCGAGTCAACCTCATTTCTAATTAGAAGTCATTCAACCATATAGTTGGAACTACTTTGAAGTATTTCTTGGACATACACTTTAGGTTTTTACTGATTAAATAGTAGAACAACTTTATTAAATTACTCCATTTGCCAGTATCAAAGTGAAATCTCATTTTACACAACCTAGGTAACTAAGCCATAATTAAATAATTAATAACAAATACCTAGCATATTATTAGCCACTATTGATTACTCCTTTCCAAAGTTATTTCTAGCACCAACAAAGTCACATCCTTCATTTAAAAGCCAATCAAAGTGAATCTCTTACAAGTTAACTTTGATTAACTCAAACCTTAATCATTTAGCAAAGAAGTGAGTGATATTTTACTTTATAACCAACGTGGAAGTAGTTTACTAAACTATATGCTTTGTTTACTAAGTATTAAAAAAAGAATATAAATATCTTAATTCCATTTTAGTAAACTCTAACTAGTATGCTAACTTTACTATATTAATCCACTTTATACAATATTCCCTCATCACACTAACTAAGATATATTCACACCTTAACCTTGCTATTGGACCTCGTGAGCTATTAGCTACTTTTAATATTCTTCGTACTATCAATACATGGTTAAGTAAAGTGACAAAACCAATTAATTCCTAGAGTCTAGATAAATTGCCTCTCACTGAAAACATTTTACCTGTATAACTTCTTAATCGCAATACTCTTCGCTTAGAATTAACAATAAATTCGAACTACTATTATGCTTGACAATAGATACATTATTTAAGGATTAATAACTTCCCATTAATATTGGAACTAAGAAAGATAGATTGCCTCTTACTAACTCGTAGTATTATAATTCCTTAAGTATTGATTAATAACAACTATTTCTCATCTAACCCAGTTAAATAAGATTATCCAATTAGTTTTCCTTCAATAAGAATCCGTCACGAGTCTAACAAAAATTTATTGACTAGGGGACAATAAAACTAAAATATTATATTCCTACTAGTAACCTTCGAATCATTCCTCTCCAAATAACTCTTGAACTCCATAACTCAATCTTATGATCTCAAGAAAATGATATCAATTAATACCCATTATCATTTCTCAATAAACATATAAAATAAAAAATTCTCGTATTCTTAATATGAACCATTCTATTAATCTAAGTGACAATCTCTAATCCAGGAATTAATTCCAATGAATTACTTACGATTCAAAATAGCTTAATTAATGCTTCCATTGATCAAACTAAATAACACATTTTACTAAATTAATTTCAGAACTTATAATCACAAATCTTTTCCAACACTAACAACACTCCATTTCAATTTATCACTTGAGTTAAGAAACCATTCCAATTAAAGTTTACCAACAATTAACAATCCAATAATACAACACTTTTGCAATCACCCAACACAAACACAATCAATCGAAAATGGGAATTCACACCCGACAATAAACAAGCATCATTAACTATAATCACCACTTTCAGCACATAAATCATCCCTAAAAAATGAAGAACAAGAAGAAAAGGAACAATGAAACAGAGGAGGGGGTTAGTACCAATAAGAGCGATTGCTCGATGGTGGCACCACCGAAGGATTCGAGCATTTCGTCAAGCCAAAGGGGTAACAAGACTTCCAGCAGCATGAACGAACAAAGCGAGAGGAATGGTCGGCGCGGGTGATGTGAAAGCATCGTCGAGCAGGGGCAAAATCTTTTTCACGTTCAATGTAGTGCACAACGTGTAAGAAAATCCAACTTCATTTTTTTCACATTAAGATGTGACGGAGCCGTAAAGTATGGAAAAAAAAACTATATTAGGCACAAGTGTCGTTTAGAAATTTTTTCAGGCTAAGAGTTATGCCCGAAAAAAAAAACATTTTTCAGCTTCTATGCGGAGCACAACTGGTACCAAAAATCAGACTTCATTGTTATTCCAGTCGGACTTGAGGAATCTATTGAGCATGGAATAATGTCACTTTAGGCGCAAAAATCAATTAGAAATGTTTTCCGAGACAAAAGGTAAGGGCAAAATACTTTTCACGTTCAATGTAGGGCAATACTTGTACAATAGTCCACTTCATTTTTTCCATTTTCTTATGTGAGAGGGATGCAGTGCATGGAAAACAACAATTTAAGGCACATTAAGCGTTTCGAAATATTTTTTGGGCTAAGAGTTATGCCAAAAACACTTTTCAGCTTTTATGCACGGCGCAAGTGGTACGAATAATCCGACTTAATTATTTTCCCATTCTTATTTGAAGAATCTGTTGAGCATAAAAAAAATGCCACTTTAGGTGTGAGAATCAATTAAAAATGTTTTCCAAGATAAAAGTTAAGGGAAAAATACTTTTCACGTTCAATGTATATTAACACGTATACAAAAAATCCAATTTCATTTTTTCCACATTCTGACAAGACATAATTTAAGAGTTATGCCAAAAACACATTTCAGCTTGTGCGGAAGGCACAACTTCTACAAAAAAACCAAATTATTTTTTCCACATTCTGATGTGATGGGGATATAGAAAATGGAAAAAACAACTTTCGGCACAAGAATCGTTTAAAAATGTTTTTCAGGCTAAGAGTAATGCCAAAAACACTTTTCAACTTATATGGAAGGCACAACTTTTACGAAAAAACCAGCTTCTTTATTTTCCCATTCGTATTTAAGGAATTTGTTAAGCATAAAAAAATGCCACTTTATGTGCAATATTCGCTTAAAAAATATTTTTCAAGATAAAAATTAAGGTCAATATACTTTTCACGTTCATTTTTTTCACATTTTGACATAACAGAGCTTTAGAGCATGGAAAAAACCACTTTAGGCACAAGAATCGTTTCGAAAAATCCGACTTCATTTTTTTTCTATTCGGACATGACGAATATGTTAAGCATAAAAAAGGCCAATTTAGTCGCATGAATCAATCGGACATGTTTTCGGAGACAAGATTTATGGGCAAAAAAATTCACGTTCATTTTTTCCACATTATGACGTGATAGAGGTTTATAGCATGGAAACTACCACTTTAGCACAATAATTGTTACGAAATATTTTTCAGGCTAAGAGTTATGACAAAAACATTTTTCAGCTGGTATGTAAGGCACACTGGTACGAAAAATCAGACTTCATTTTTTTACTATTGGGGCTTGAGGAATCACTTGAGCATGGAAAAATGTCACTTTAGGGGTAAGAATTAATTAAAAATGTTTTCAATGTAGGGCAATACGTGTACGAAAAATCCAACTTCATTTCTTTCACATTCGGACGTAACGGAGCTTTAGAGCATGGAAAAACCCCTTTAGGCACAAGAATTGTTTAGAAATGTGTTTTCAGGCTAAGAGTTATTCCAAAAAAAACACACAATAATTGTTACGAAATGTTTTTTGGGCTAAGAGTTATGCCAAAAACACTTTTTATCTGGTATGCAAGGCACACCGGTACGAAATAACAAACTTTTTTTTTCCCATTTCGGACTTGAAGAATATGTCGAGCATAAAAAAATGCCACTTTAGGGGTAAGAATCAATGATTAATGTTTTCCGAGATAAAAGTTAAGGGCAAAATACTGTTCGGGCTAATAGTTATGCCAAAAACACTTTTTAGCTTCTATGCAAGGCACAACTGGTACTAAAAATCCGACTTCATTTTTTTTTCGGATACAGATTTTAGGAATCTGTTGAGATGGAAAAATGTTACTTTAGGCACAAGAATCAATAATAAATGTTTTTCGAGATAAGATTTATGGGCAAAAAATACTTTTCACGTTCAATGTAGGGCACTACGTGTACGAAAATCCAACTTTTTTTCTTCCAAATTCTGACGTGCAGAGCTATAGAGAATGGAAAAAAATACCACTTTAGGCACAAGCATCGTTTAGAAATGTTTTTCAGGCTAAGTGTTATGCCAAAAGCACTTTTCAGATTCTATGCAATGCACAACTGCTACGTAAAATCCGACTTCATTGTTATCCCACTCGAACTTGAGGAATCTGTTGACCGTGGAAAAAATGCCACTTTAGCTTTTTTCGAGATAAGAGTTATCGGCAAAATAATTTTCACGTTCAATGTCGGGCACTACGTGGACAAAAATCTAACTTCATATTTTCCACATGATGACGTGACAGAGCTATTGAGTATGGAAAAAACCACTTTAGGCATAAGAATCGTTAAAAAATGTTTTCAAGCTAAGAGTTTATGCCAAAAACAATTTTCAGCTTCTATGTAGGGTACAATTGGTACGAAAAATCTGACTTCCTTTTTTTTCTCATTCGAACTTGAGGAATCTATTGAGCATGGAAAAATGCCACTTTTGGCGCAACAATCAGAAATGTTTTACTATATAAGAGTTATGAATAAAATACTTTTCACATACAATGTAGGCGCAGTTGGCGCGTTAAGTGCAGTTTCATTTTTCCTATAAATACACTTGGTTTCCGTACAAATTTCAGAACAGATTTTACACACAACTCTCGACTTTTATATTACCATACGAACCTCTCTACGAATTTCAAATCCTCCCTACAAAACTCATACCTTTCAAACATAAACACACTCAATCTACATACATGCACATTCATACTTTCAGGCTTTCATGATTGCTCGCCTTGAATATTGTCAATCTCGGAGACCCAAACAATGGTATAATCCAGAGGGTCCTTAAATAAATTCGCTATTTTTATATTGAAGTTACTAACCAGTTATTTCATGATGGAGATTTTTTTATATAAAATCGTCCTATTGTGTATTCTAATCTTTCCTTCTTATTTATTTATGGATTTTTTAACAACAATAATACAAACTTTTGGTCATTCTCTCGCAACAATACAAAGTTTTGATTATTACGTAATAATACAAACTTTACATCATAATTCCTCCAATAGGTCAAGTTGACTGTTAACCTGTCTTCTTCCTCCCCCCTAGCCAACCAATTGAAAACCTGAAACCCCCCTCCCCTCACCCCATCCCCACTGAAAATTCCTTTTTTTGATTTTCAGATAAAGCGACACGTGTCATAGATAATGTTGTTTAGCTATTACTATAAGTTATCAACCGGTATTGACTGGAGGAATTTTGATCAAAAGTTTGTATCATAACATAATAATCATAAGTTTGTATTATTCTTGTACAAAAATCCTTTATTTTTTTTAATATATTATTCTATGCTTTCAAAATTATTCTATACATATGATATGTTTGTCCTGCTTTATTGCTTTTATCACCCACATGTTATTTTTGTTAATAAAAGACCTAAAGAATTGTTTTAGCATGAATCAGATGAATTTGGACATTCTGCTAGGTTTCCTGTAATTTGATCGCATAATAACATATCACTAAAAAATCAATCAGAGTATGTGTTTGTTGAACCAACCAAAACTAATTATATTTAGGGTGCTTAAAACATCATTTGTTTATTTTATTTTATAAAATTTGACATGAATCGATATTTAATACAGGTCAGCAATGGGCAACATGGTTCCCGACAATGTTCGTATACTCACCCCCGAACTCAATCTTTGGTTCATTGACCATCTATGGAGTCTAGTCGGGAAAATATATAGATGAGTCATCCGCGAAAGACTTGTTGGGCACTTCAAAACGATTTTCAATACAAAACCATTAGAGCATGATTGTCAAATCTAATACACGCTCATCCCGCATAGCGAAATAAAAACACGCTTATAGAGATTAAATGCTCACGTAATATCGAATGACTCACATAGTCAAAGAGAATTATACCATTATTGCTCTTACACTTCTGTATTGTTTTTCCTAAGAAAAAAAAAACCAAACGTGTCAAAAGATAAATAAAAAACTCAACCTAAATATGCTGAAATGATTTTTTAAGATTATCATATGACTTAACTGATATATCTTTATCCCGTGTAGTGTAAAAAAGAAATGTGCTTAATTGTATCCGGCACTGTTATAGTTTTCCTTGATTAGCTTAACATTATTTACCATAAAATAAGATTATATATGTTTTAAAAAAATATTTAGTCAAAAAGACTAAATCACATATATATTTGTATTTATATTCTATATTGTTCTAAATCTTTTAATCTAAGTATGAAATTTTATTTTACGTAACTATTTTCATGTTATTATATCATCACTTAAGGGATATACAATATATGGATGTTATAAAGAAAATGGTCAATTATGAAAATTCTTCTACATTATGTAGCTAATAAATTTTTTAAGGTCTTATACTAAGGTCTTATATATAGTAAGTTGTATGGCTGATTTTTACATGTTGACATTGACGTAAAGACGTAACGACTTTGATGTTAAGACACAAGGCTACCTGCGAAATATAATACGGAGACTAAGTCAACCAGGCAAGCAGCTAATAATCCGAGAAAGAAGGATTGTGATTCGTTCACGATTTGATTAACAAGGCAGGAGGAAAAAATCAGTTGCACGGTTCTAGGAGGCGGATATGGTCGGTTGGGCACAGCAAGGAGAATCTCCTAGAATTAGGGAAATAACCGTTGTAAAATCTTAGCCTAGTGATATAGTATTTAAGCGCAGAAAAAGCCAAAGAGAAGGATACGACATTATTCATAGAAAGAGCACACAAGAGAAAACTATTCATTATTCTCACTTACAATTTACATTTGTACTTAGATCACAAAATATAAGCTGTAACGATTGTTGTTCATCCGGAACAACGATCATTGATAGTAGATTGGTGGAACCATTTCCACCCGCGGTTTTCCGCATCACCATTTCTATGTGTCAATCCCTTGAATCCCCCTTTGTATTCATTCCTTCCATCATAAGTTCAAATATCTTGTTAAATCATTCCTAACTTTAATTTTGTTGCAAAGGCAAATTTTAGCTTAAGTAGTTTTGCGCCCACCGTGAGGCATAACCAGATCCATTATTTTCTCAAACCCGTTAAATGGCTGAAACACCAAGTCTCGACGAAATGTAAAAGCTCTATGACCAAATGAAAGCAGAGATGGTCGAAATGAAGAAAGCTAATGAATTTTTATCTTGTTACTTCTCTTCGTCTCAAGAAAAAATTCGAAAGCTGCAAGATGAGTTAGCCTCATCAAAATCATCCAAGACTAAGCGTCGTGCCAATATGGAGGACATCCCCTTCATGCAGAATTACACTGATTCAGACAGTGTCGAATCTGAAGACGATGGAGAGTTTGAGGAAGAATATCCCTTGAACGACGCAGAAAGGACTCCTGGCGACGAAGAAGTAGATCCTATATGGCAAAGCAAATGATGCTAGTCGAGAGGCAGAATCAGCGCCTGATGAAGCTTATGTCCCAGCTCCCTGGAGCACCAACGCCGAGCATTGTAGAACATCCTGACGGCTATGCGGAGTCATCATTCGTGGAAGGATCTCAAAGGTCGTGCTTCCCAAAAAGCTCAATCTGCACGTCCTCATCGCCAACTATGATGGTTCAACCAACCCAGGCGAGCATGTTGCTTATTATAAGTAGCGGACGTGGCAAGCATCAATCCCCTTGCACCTTGTAGAAGCCTGTATGTGCAAGTCTTTTGGAGCCACACTCACCGGTCCAGCCCTCAAATGGCTTGGGTCCCTCAATCCAGGAAGCATCAGCAATTTCTCCACTCTGGTCAACAAGTTTTATGATAAGTTCGAAGGCAGCCGCAACTTGGAGAAGCAGACTAGTGACCTATATGGCGTCGTTCAAGGACCTAAAGAATCTATTCGCGATTATTATAATCGCTTTAATAAAGAGATGATTAGTATTAAAGGTCATGACACTAAAACTGCCATTGAATGTTCAAAAAAAGGTCTAATTCTTCGGTCGAAACTCTACAACCGTCTGACGAAATATTCGTGCCAGACGTTCGAGGAGGTCAAAGCCCGAGCACTAGCACAGATGAGATTGGAAGAAGACGATGCCATCCTCAACACTATATCAACGCGTCGTGCAACAAAAAGTCCCAACGACCGGAAGACTTTCGCTCCCAAGAAGAATAATTGGCGAAGTAACCCTTATAGTCGCCCAAACCAGGTACATAATGTCACTGACGTTATTGACAATGCAGGTGTTGACACAAGGACGGAATCACCAACTTATCCAGATCTCAAGTCCTATGGATTCTTTGTCGATGTCGGAGGTGTCGTGAACGCCCTAACCAAGATTGGAGCGCCCGTCCGTTGGCCGAGAAAGAGTGATCGACCAGATGCGCAGAAAGATCAATCAAAGTGGTGCCAATTCCATCACGATCTTGGCCACAAAACGGAAGAGTGTATTGCGTTGCGACGAGAGGTCGTGTTCATGCTTAATAAAGGGCATCTGCAAGATTTGCTGAGCGACAAAGGCAAGGCGTCCTTTGAAAGGAATCCTATGCAGCCTATTCCGCCCGCGTCACCGACCCATGTAAAGGTAATCAATAGGATTTCTGGTGGATCTGATATGTGTGGACTAACATATTCTGCAGCCAAGAGGCTAACAAGACAGGGTACTCCCTCTTCCGCCGTTCATAAATCTTGCAGGTCCGAAGAGGAATGCAAGGCAATGGCAGTTACCTTTGATGACTATGACGTATGCGAGGCAGAGCATCATGATGGCCTAATCATATCCCTAACCGTCAGCAATTGCCTGTTGAAACGAGTATTGGTCGATGGGGGCAGTTCAACCAATATCATCTTCAAAAGCGCCCTTGAAGGTATGGGATTGTGTGAAAAAGATATTACTTAAAAATCCACTGTTTTAGTTGGTTTCAGCGGAGAGGCCCAACATACTGTCAGAGAGATCACACTGCCGACGCTAGCCAAAGGCGTAAACTTGCCAACCAGATTCAACGTCGTGGATTGCCCATTTGTATACAACATTATTCTCGAGACTCCATGGATCCACAAAATGAAGGCCATCACGTCAACTTATCATCAGACATTGAAATTCCCCACCAAATGGGGTGTCCAAGAGATAAAAGGCAAGTAGAAGTCCGCACGAGAATGTTATAGCTCGTCGCTTAAACTAACAAAGGCATCAATCTAGCATTTAAAGAATGGATCAGCGCCTGACGTGCCCAATGAATGAGGCATAGACGAAGTGATGCTTGATCCATCCATCCCATACCATGTCGTTCGAATCAGAGCGACATTGTCACAAGAAATGCGAGGTCAGATAATTGATTTTTGAAAAGCTAATAATGGTTGTTTTTCCCGGTCCCATGAAGATATGATAGGAATAGGTCCCGATGTCATAACCCACAAACTCAACGTCGATCCCGATCACAAACCAGTAAAGCCGAAGCGACGAAAGTTTGCACCCAAGCGAAACCAAATCATCAACGACGAGGTCCAAAAGTTGATCGATGCCGGAAAGATACGGGAGGTAAAATACCCACAGTGGCTAGCCAATGTCATGGTCGTGAGCAAAAAGAATGGAAAATGGAGAGTCTGTATCGACTTTACAGACTTAAACAAGGCCTGCCCCAAAGATCAGCTCCCTCTTCCGCACATAGACGCAATGGTTGACGCAACAGCAGGGCATGAGCTCTTAACGTTCATGGATGCATATTCTGGGTACAATCATTTGATGCACCCGGACGATCAGGAAAAGACAGCATTCGTCACTGACAAAGGTATATATTGTTATAAACTTATGCCCTTTGGATTGAAAATTAAAGTTGCCACCTAGCAACAGCTGGTCAACCAAATGTTCAAAGACCAATTGGGCGATACGATGGAAATATATATCGACGACATGCTTGTAAAGTATAAACAAGAAAACGATCACATCCAGCACTTATCAGAGGCTTTCGACGTCCTTCAAAGGTACGGTATGAAACTAAATCCTACTAAGTGTACATTTGGAGTTGTTGTAGGAAAGTTTCTAGGGTATGTCGTAACGCAATGAGGAATTGATAAAAGCCAAGATCAAATAAGAGCCCTAATCAATATTCAATCCCCAATCCCCAAGGAACGTCAAACAAGTGCAGAAGTGTCACTTATTTTATGACGTACTAAGAAAAAATAAAGGCTTCGACTAGTCGCAATAACATGAAGACGCATTGCAAGCACTCAAGAAATACCTAGCGTCACCACCATTGTTGTCAAAGCCCTGTGACGGAGAGACGTTAAAACTTTATTTGGTTGTGAGTGGCGTATCCGTCAGCGCCATTCTGACGTGAGAAGCAGAAAGCCAGCAGCTCCCTATCTACTAAGTTAGGAAGTCTTTGCTAGACGTAGAGACCATGTATTCCTCCTTGGAGAAACTCATCCTAGCTATAGTAGTTGCTGTTAAGAAACTTAGACAGTATTTCGAAACGCATACTATTGTTGTTATGACTAACTACCCTGTCAAATTTATCTTACAACGACCTGAGTTAACAGGACGTATGAGCAAGTGTGCAATAGCGCTCAGTGGATACGACATCCAATACCGCCCCAGAACAACCATCAAGTCGCAGGCATTGGCAGATTTTGTGGCAGATGTTAGCACAGAGCTAGAGAAGCTAGCGAATGATGAAGTTGCACAAATTAACCATGTAGACTATGAGCCTTGGACTCTATTTGTTGACGGCTCCTCTAACTTTCGTGGTGCAGGTCTAGGTATTGTGCTAAAGTCGCCACAAGGGGGCAACGTAGTACAAGTCATCTGCTGTGAGTTCAGAGCGACGAACAATGAAGCTAAATACGAAGCGTTCATAGCAGGAATGACCTTAGCAGAAGATATGGGAGCAAAAGCGCTAAAAGTCTACAGTGATTCACTGTTAAAAGTTAGCCAAATCAAAGGAGAATTCGCCGCAAAAGATTTCAAAATGGCTATGTATCTAGAATTAGCTCAGCAAAAAAGTAAAGTGTTTAACCCATTTGACATTTTGCAAATCCCAAGAAACCAAAATACCCAAGCAGATGCATTAGCCAATCTTGGATCCTCCTTGAGGGACATTTCATTCGCTTCCGTCCCCGTAGTCCATCTGACAAATCCAGCAGTCTCTAGAAGTACTAGCAAAACTGTCGCGACGACGAAAGACTGTGCCCAAGTCGATGGTGACAATGACCCTACTGCTGACAACAACGACGCAAACAACGATGGAGAGATTGCAGGGATAAACGACCTCAATAATGAAGAGGTAAGTGTTAGTTGGACGAAGCCATTTTACGATTACCTCACTAACAATGTACTTCCAGGAGACAAGCTAGAAGCGCACATGGTTTGATTCAAAGTGTCAAGATATGTGGTCATCCAAGGAGTGTTGTTTAAAAATTATGTCGTAGGCCCCTACCTGCGTCGCTTAGATAAAGATCAGCGGGGTAAAGTCTGAGAGGACCTACATGAACGAACGTATGGGAATCATTCAGGAGGATGCAATCTATCCAACTGCAGAGCGTTGCGTATGCGTTACTATTGGCTCACGATGAAGAAAGATGCAATAAGGTATGTCAACAAGTGCGACAGCTGTCAACGACATGCAGGCATGACGCATAAACCCTGTGAAATTTTACATCCTTCTTTAACAGCATGGCCTTTCATGAAATGGGGCATGGATATAGTCGGTAAACAACCCCCAGCCCTAGGTCAGAAGGTCTTTATATGGGCACTAACCGATTACTTTTCTAAATGGATAGAAGCAGACTCTTTTCAGCAGGTACACGACAAAGAAGTTATTTCTTTTATATATACTAATATAATTTGCAGGTTTGGTGTCCCATCTCAAATAATATGCGACAATGGATCGCAGTTTATTAGCGACAAGACAATACACTTCTGCGACAAATGAAACATTGTGTTGTTCACGTCAACGCCAAGATATCCACAAGCTAATGGCCAGGCTGAGTCTAGCAACAAGACCGTCATTGATAACCTGAAGAAGCGACTCACTGCCAAGAAAGGCAAGTGGGCAGAGGCATTACCTTCTATCCTATGGGCCAACCGCACGACACCACGTACCGTGACAGGACAAACGCCGTTCTCACTAGTCTACGGGTATGGAGCTGTTTTACCATCTGAAGTAAACGTTCCAACCGCCAGATATGCCTTAATGACGGAGCAGCAGAACCGCAATGAGCTTTTCAATGATTTGGATACCATCGAGGAGTTGCGAGACGCATCAGTAGTACGTATGGCGGCTCAACAGCAAGTAGTCGCGAGAAGTTTCAACATGAACGTTCAGGCAACGTCGTTCGACGAAGGCGATTGGGTTCTAAGGAAAGTGTTCAGAACACACAAGAAATGAACGCTGGTAAGTTAGGACCTAAATGGGATGGACCATACTAGATTAGCAAAGTAGTCGGCAATGGAGCCTACCGACTGATCCGACGTGACGGAAGCCTCGTGCCACGTAGTTGGAAGGCTACGCATCTTAAACAATACTTCTTCTAGATAACTAATTTACTATGTTAATTCGTAGGAAATAAATTGACACCATTATCATGTCAACGTCGCTAACTGTCAGTGACCGTAGTGTTGTCTCACTATGCTTTGTTTTCTTTCAGGATACCCATTTCCATTTGTTTCAATGATGTCGAAACGTTCTAACGACGCGACGAATAATTCATTTATTTCATTGCGCAATAAGAGTAGAGTGATGTTGTTACCATCTACGGTCTCCAGTTTTTCTTACTTCAATAAATATATCGCGACGGATGTCTTGCAATTATATACCATGATTATCTGCGATTGTTTTACATGCTCCTCCAACCAGTACATGTTAGTATTTATACATTTCTTCTGAATGTTTTAAGGTATCACAGTATTAAGTCCAAACATTATGTCTGAACGACCAATGTAGGCTAACTAAGTCCCTAATCATGTCCTTAGGACGTCAGAATAACGACAGACAACGAAATGCATGCATGTCAAATAAAAACAATATCATCTGATTGACTAAAAGGCATAAAAGTATCAAAAGTTATGGTCACTCACCTGAGTAACCCAAAAGTACTAAAATAAAAGTCACTTTCTTAAGTGACCCAAAGCATAGTTTGATAAAAATCTAAACTTTAAAAGGAAGAGGCATAACGTAAAAAAGAAAGACTATGCGTCTGAACTCTTGTCAGTTTCCTTCTCGGTCGACGCAGAAGGTGATGGAACGATGGTTGGTGCTTCTTTCTCAATCTCCGGCTCAGGCGGCACGTCTGACGCAATGAAACCGGTACAGGACGATGCCTTTTCATCTGGTTTAGGCGGAGAGTCTGCCGTTGTTGCCAACTCATCTTCCCATCAGATCCTTCATTCCTCCTAGGCATTCAAGGAAAAGGTCTATGTCCTTCTGTGGCGTCTAGGACTTAGTCTTCTTCATCATCAACTGGTACATGAGCTTGGCTCAGACCCTTCTAGTCACTTCAGCCTCGAGTAAATCTAACTCGCTCTTTTGAGCGTCAATCGTTGCTTGGAGCTCCTTGATCTCCAGATGTGATGACTCCTCTAGCTTGGTAGCTTCCTCTCTTATTTGCTCCATCTCTTCCCCGTTCTTCTTTCAATTCTCCTCCATCTTCTTAATGGTTGATTCGTAAGTCTTTAACTTATTCTCTTTAGACTTCACGTCGAGTTCAGCCTTGTCAGCCCTCCACTTCATGGTCTGATGACCTTTTAGCAACGTTGACATCCCCTTTTTTGCCATAAGAAGATGATGCGATGCCTACAAAAAAAAAATGAAGTGCTTTCAGGTAAGTAATTATAGTTTATGCTTAAGTGACAATAAGGAAAAAGCTAAGCAAACAAACCTGGAAAAGGAGCTCTAGACCGCCCGACATCATGCGTGGAAGGGTGTGCTCCTTAATTCTCTCTTCAGCTCTGGGAAGAGAAACCTCTCAGCCTCAAGCCAAATAGACCTATCTAATGACATTAAGTCATTCGGAACTATAACAGTCTGCAATGGCCCACACTTGTTAGGAGGGGGCAGGAATTCAGTCTTGCGCGTCTTTGGCGCAATCTCGTGTTCGTCGTCCAATTGGACGGCAACTACAGCATCATTTTTTGTTTTCGTGGACACAGACGCAGTGTTGGTCGACGTCTCTCTGTCTCTCTTTCGCTTGCATAGCGTCTCTGCCAACGCCCGACTGTCCATGCTTCCTCTATGTCATGATTGCGAAGATCCTGTCAAGGATCGTTCAATCGTTAGGATTACTCTAACGTTAGTAGGATTCAACGAGAAATGTAAAGACGAACTTACCAGAAGCCATAGGTGAACAACTGTCTTGATTGGCGAATAAAATCTTCCTCAGTTATCTATCCTTCTCTAACGCTTTCAGAAATCTTTCGCAAAGTCGTTGTGATTCTTCGCGATGTGTCAGCAATTTTGGATTCAGACCTACAGAAGAAAAGTTGTGAGAACGATAGTGTTAACGACGCGACATGCAAAAAGTATGATTAAAACAAAAAAAAAACCTTCTGTTTTTCAGTCACCAATTAAGGTTTTTGCAGCTTCTCCCAAAGATCATTTCTTCACAAAAACATATCTATTTTTCCACCCTCTGTCGTTCGACTGCACTCCCCCAACTAGTGGTACTAATCTTGCTTTAGCGTGAAGTGATATTCTATTCTTTGCCTTAACCCTGATTTCGTAACAAAGTAGAAGATCATGAAGGGTAAAGGCTTCTTCCCAAGACGTTGTCACCCTGTCGATGACGCTTACGATTCGCCAAACCTCGGGCATTATCTTCCCTTGACTGATTTGGTAGATCTGCATAAGATCTCGAGCTAGGGGAGAAAAGGGTAGCCTTAAACCTATCTCAAAGGGGTATTCGTAAAGCACAACCCAGTTGCTGGGCACATCTCAGGTTGTTCAGTCGGTTCTACATTCCTAATTACTGTTTATGCCAAATTCTGCATAGGCAAAACTTAGCTGAGGATCTACAGCTAACAAAGATGCAGCAAAGAACAATAAGGAAAGCTAGCTACAAAATGAACAAATACGAAAAGAAACAAGACACCAAGAGATGCTGACGCGGAAAACCCCAGGAAGAAGGGTAAAAAACCGCGGGTGGAATTGAGTCCACCAATACACTATATCTGAGAATTACAGTTTATGCTAAGTATCTTTTTAGTATTGTAGAGAGCGAAGAAGTATTTGAATGTAAATGATGTAAAACTTGTGTGTTCCTAAGATGATTCTCTTCTATTTATACAAGTGCATACTACTTAATGTTGTTTACATTTAGCCGTTAACAACTAACTCCTATTCTTTTGCCACAATCTCCTAAAATCAAGGAACAACTCCATCTTCTGGTCAACCACGGATCTCGCCCTATTTTTTAGGCACAGCTGCTATAACGTCTTTTGACCAAGCCCTGATAAGTAACTTATGCACTCTTTTTTGAAATATCTTCCGGAACTTATGAATACTTGCAATTGCTGCTACCTAACTCTCCTTAGCTGATCTCCAGATAGCAATGGAAAACACCCTACCTGCACTTTCCAGCTTGAGCAAATATTAGGACATAACAATTGCCCCTAACTCGTGATGCCAACATAGGCGTAACTTAGTTAAATTCACAAGTTACCAAAAAGAAATAAAACACTTCAGCAAAAAATATCAGTTCATAAGCAAGTTTAAGATAAAAAAATTTACGTTTGTAAAATCTATTTTTTTACCTCAAAAGATAAGAAAAACCTTTTCGCCTTGGGAAGATATATTCTTCAAAGAGATAAGCTTCTTTTTTACCTGATTTGACATAAGTAGCAAAAAGATAAACTCTTAAGCTTATTAAATTTTTATCCGTTGGAATTTTATACCGTTGCACCCCAAGTATTTAAGGGCTCTTAATTGCTTTCTGAAACGCTACTTTTTTCTTGGTTCTCTAAAATTCTCTCCTACAGGTACACTTCGTCTTCCTTTCCCTGTATTTTCCGAAGTATTTTCTAATTCACCTTCCAATGGGCAAAGCATTCTAAGATGTTCCCTCCTCCATCGCTGCTCAGGACATTGAGGGGCTTAAAAGGCTGGGGAATTTCCCTAATTGCACCCAAATCATAATTCCTTCTTCCACATGCAGACCTGAAACTTGCCGTGAAGACTACATATGCTATTATGAACATCCTTTCCTTTTAGGCTACAACTACAACTTCTCGCCTCTTACTCGATCTTTCATGGAGGTTCTACACCTTTCCCCTGGCCAGCTGATGCCAGCCCTCTGGAAGACTTGCCTAGTCCTAGAAGCTCTTACTAGTACATGGGAACCTCCGTTCTCCCTAAACGAACTATTGACAGCTTATAGTGTCAGAAAATCAGCAATAGGAAAAATTACCCTTAAGGCCAAGGCACCTCACCCCCCACTGATAGAAGGCACAATCGCCTCTAACTCGGTATGGAAGACCAGATATTTCTTCGTAGTGAAGGACTCACTAGGAGAAGCTGGGAACTTTTTTGTTGGGGGATGGTTTAACAAAGGTATATATTTGTTCAATTTTTCCTTATTTCTAAAAATGAATTAACTAGGTTCTTACCTTGTTTTCGCTGCAGGACTTGGTGTTATAATCTCCCAGATCCCTGAACAAGCTGAAAGGCTAGCTGATCTATTCAGGTTACCTCTTGAAGACTGTACTTACCTTTCCCCTGCTGTAATTACTCTACTAGACTCCAAAGTCTCCTCTTGCGCAAATTCAATGTCTTCAGGTAACTACATGTTATGGCTTTGTTTTCTATTATAGAATATTATTTTAATTTCCTAGCTAAGCTAGCTGTTGAATACAGCTCAAGTGAGATCCAGCAACCTCTCTGATGAAGATGCCATGGATAGACTCAAGAATAGAAAGAGATCGGCGGCCTCTTACGGCAAGTCGCAATCCGAAAAGCCGCCTCGCAAGCAGCTACGCTCATCCCCTGCCTCAACTATCATTAACATCCCAGATAAAACCTCTACGGCTGAAAAGGATGAATTTATTGTGAGCTTACCGGCTGAGTTTCTAGTTGAGGAGGGTTTGGAAGGAGGGATCTGGCCCTCGGCTGAAAAACTTCTTTTCCCAGCTGCACAGAAGAGGCTTAGGGGACACGATCCAGAAGTGACTTTGAATCATGTTGTGCAGTTATCATTGCAGTTAAGCAATACCCTACAGATTACCTTACACGCCAGATTATAATGCATACACTTATATTTATACTCTATTTCTTTTGTGTCAGGCTGCTCATAACTACCTAGCTACTAGAGACAGCCTACGAAACGTGGCTTCTCTTAACGCCAAAGTGGCCTGTCTACAAAAGGATAACCTGAACCTTTAGGTAGACCTTGAGAAAGAGAAGAAGGCTAAGCTAGATACAGAAAGTAAGCTGGCTGTAGAGGTGCGCCTTATTGAAAAGGAGAGGCTGGAGAAGGAAGATAAGATGGCCACGGCCATGAAAGAAGTAGAAGACGGTAATACAGAGATTGAGCGCCTCAAGGGGGAGCTGGCAGCAGCTATTAAGGATGCTGATGAAAGAGTTCTAGATGAGGCCAAAATTATTGAAACAGCTAAGCTGGCTTACCTGATACGCTTCAAGAAGCTGGACGACAAAGGCATCAAATCCTACATCGACAGATACCTGAAGCTGGACTTCATGGCAGCTCTGGAAGCTC